>NW_008595931.1:46770-122414 GCF_000691845.1 Merops nubicus
AAAGAAACAATATCCTTTTACATGTCAACATTTGAGGAAAAAAAAAATACAGAAAATGAACTTGCTTTTGTTATATGTAGTCAAATTGTATTTTTTGTCCTTAACGCTGGATCTACTCATAAATCTTCAGACAAGCACAGATAATGAAGATTGTTCCAGTCAAGGTAAAAATTATGATTACTCTTAGTATTTGCTGTGGCTCCTTTTGACTGGTAAAGGATACACAAACCAACCAGCCTGTGTTTAAAAGGGATGAAATTACCTAGGGGTGGGTTGGTTTTTGTTTCTGTTTTTTGGGGGTTCTTGTGGTTTTTTTTTGGTTCTGTTTTGTTTGTTTGTGGTTTTCTTTGTTTGTTTTGGGGGTATTTTTTGGGATGGTTGTTCTTTAAAAATGGGTGGGTGTTTTTTAAAAAGTCTAACCCAGGGGAGAAAAACCTTTCCCCATCATCAGCACAGAGATTGTAAAGATGCTCAAGTTCTTACTTGAACTTAATTTAAACTTAATTTAGTTCACCTGACCTACCTGTCATGCACTGCTACTGAGCTTTCTACAGGAATCAGTAGACAATTATACATTAAAAGTATGTATATCTTGGGTAAACATTGAAATAACTGAGAGTACTCAACAAATATTAAATATTCTTAATATTAAATATTAATACTCTCTCTGTTCAAAAATTGTCCAAGTGCTTTATAATTCTTTTTGTTCTCTGTTTAGAACTGATAAATTGTCTCTGAAAAGTTTGTAGGTTCTATGAACACTCAAAATGAACACAAGCAGAAATGAAGTAGAACCAATATTTTTTTTTTTCAATTCAGTCACATTTTTCATGGTTTGAGATGGTTTGCTTTCACAAAGTAATACTGGTCTAACTGCTGAACTACATGTAAGGCAGGCAAAGTTTTCCTTTGCACCAGACAAACTGATACTGCTACAGAGTGGGGAAGGACAACATTTTTAAACACACAATTCCTCCTTTGTCTCAGATTTTGAAGAAGGATTGATGGGGCTGAAGTTTTATCTTGTTTTCATGACTGTCTTGGCTGTTGGAGAAAGTGATGCTACTTTTCACAAACACCATTTGTTGTGAATTCCATTTAAAGATACTGGGGGGAGCACGAGTCTTTTTACTCTGAGGATGGTCAAAAACTGTAAGTTTGCCCAGAGAGGTGGCAGAGCTGCCAGCTGTAGGGTACTCAAACTAACTTGGCCGTGGTCCTGAGCAACCTGCTCTAGTTAATTAGTTAGCTCTACTGTTTGAGCATGGTGTTGGACTGGACAGTCCTCACAGGTCCCTCCCAATCTTGTTGCTTTTGAAATTTAATTATATGGGTATTGTTTTTGAGAATGCTGAAGGTTATATTATGTGGCAAAACTTATTGGAGAGATTGATTGGCTGTGGACTCTCAAGTTTAACATTGCTCCTTGTAGTGGCTGTACTCACTTTAGATGTCTGAGAAAGAAGAGCCTGGGGCTGTGTCATAGTCTGTTTGCCTCTAACTAAAACAGACCATATCTGAAAAGTGAATGGTTTGCTGTTGGGAATTCTTTTCCAGGAAGCCAAAGGATCATAGGATGTCTTGTATAGTACTTAGAGGAGTGTTTGGATGAGGGTCCAACTAAACAAACAAAATTTGAATTCTGAAATCTTTTGGTCATCTAGAAATGTCATCTGAAAAAGTCTCCACACGTGGATTGTGGCTGTAAAGAACAAATGGGGGGTTACTGGGACAAGTCTCAGGAGTTTCATTCAGAGCCATTGCTCGTTCAGCCACTGAAGCTGAGGGCAGATGTGGGGAGAGGTTTTGGGTAACAAAGCTCATGCTGATGCCATGTGCTCTCTGGAGGGTGTTGGTAGAAAGGAGGGGTTCAGGCCATTGCTTCTTAGTACCATTTAATTTTATTTTTTCATCCTGAAATAATAGAAGATGCTTCTGTGAATAGCTTCCAAGCTGAAAATATGAGCACTCTGTGGAAGGAATTTGTGGAATCTTTTTAACACTTTGTCCTTCATAGCCATTATTGTCTGACTGTGGATGGATACCTTTTTTTTTTTTTTTTTTCCAATGTTACTTTTGAGGGAAAAAATATAGCAGTCTTGGTAGATGAAGTTCACTACTGAGGACAGTTGTGGAATCTGATGCTGTGTTCTTGTTTTGTTTAACCTTCTGTAATGTTCTTTCTGATGTACATTGATTGTCTGCATTTATTTCTTGCCTAATTTAGAGGCAGTTACATTTTGAGGGGGTTGTACTTCTAAAAGAGTTTTTACCTTCACAAGTAACTACTTGTTTCTTATTTGTATCTTTAAATTGGTGTTTCACTACTTATAGTGCAGTGCTCACATTAATGTAGTCCTTGCTGTGGATTAAACTAGAGCTAGGGGATAAATGACTGATGAAAGTATTTGTTTTTCTCCCTCATTCTCTGAATTGTGAATGCAATAAAATGCTAAGCTTGTGAGGTCAGCATTCGTATGAACAACATCTAATTCCAATTATGTGCTTCTTGTGCAGGTGAGATTGAATTGGGAAGATACCCAGCTGTGACCAGAAATGTATTTTCCAGAGTATAGATTGCACAGAAATTTGTGAGTGAAGAGGACCCATCTGCATCTCCTTAAATTATTCAGTTCTCTGCTTTATTTCCCCATGCTGAGGATTAAATTGTTGAGTTGTACATTACTGTATTTTTAACTTGTTGCTTAGTTTCTTACACATTTATTTTCAGTACCTGGCTGAAAGTGTTACCTGTTCCATATTTTAGCACAATGTGCTGCAAACAAACAGTTGCCATAGTGCAAATGAGGTTTCATGTGTACAGAGTTCCACTTTAGGTTGTCGAAAATACTGCCTGAGTTTAGTAATTCTTTCAATCTGAAATGCATTCTTATAGATGTTTGAAAACCACAAATAAACAGTTATTGAACCTTTTTGGATTTACCTCATTTAAACTCAGTTTTTATTTATTACTTGGCCTGTTTTTAATATCAGTGACTAAAAAAAAAAAGAAGTTGAGTGGGAGCACTGTTTTCATGCAATGCTTAGGGATTATTTGTATATTGTGTACAACGTTGACTTGTTTAAAGAAACAAAGAATGAACCCTGTCCCTCCCCTCCCATTCTAAACCTGTGCTCTGTTGTCCCCTGCCACACTTTCTGTTTGTCATGTCGTTTTTAGACTGATTGGAAATGCTCTCTTCAAAACTGAAATAAATTAAACTCCAATTACAGCTACAGGAGCTTTGTATTGCTGAACTTTAGTCTGAAAAGTTTCACAATGACATTTTTAAAAAAAAAAAAAAAGAATTTTTTTATCTGCTGAATTCTACCAGTGTAACCTTTTTTCTAAATAAACAATAGTTTTCTCAATGGGTCGTAAATCATTCTCTGTGTGGTCACTTTATTGCTCTGTGCATGAGGAAGATTTGGATCCAGCTGGCACTGTGGGAGGGTGTGTTCTGCCTGTGCTTGTGAGGCACTCTCTACCTGCTTGCTGGTTGGATGGCAAGGGACAGAGACTGTGGTGCCTGCTGGAGAGGGGTGCTGGTGTTGTGCTTCTCCAGTGGTTTTGAGAAGCTCAGGGGTTGCCTTCCTGCAGTCAGTCATGTTTACATCTTTCTCTTGAGCCATTTGTCCCTCCCACAAAGCTCTGACAGAACATGATGGTGGCTTTGGTGAAGCCACCATCTCAAATGTTCACCTGGGTAAGAAATTTGCAGGTCTGGAAGTCTTTAGGTCACAAGTGTGACTACTTTCCACCCCTGCACCCCCCTGAGGTGTGGATTGCTTTGAGTAGAAATGATCACTAGTTTGACCCCTGGAAGGTGTGGGTTGTGAAGGAAAACCTGGCATGTTCTTTGCAGAAGGGGAGATTCCAGGGTCTCATCTAGACACTGCTCCCTGGTTAGTGATTTAAAAGGTGTAGCTGGGAGCTGAGCTTGTTTGGCCTGGGCACAGCAGTTTAGATTCACCAAGAAGCAGGAGCTGCTGTTGAGCTAGACTCCTGTTAACTTGTGGAGATGGTGCATCTCTCCTGCCCTTTCTCTGCAGCCAGTTCTCACTCCAGGGACTGCAGGACTGATAGAAACTTTGTGTGTTTGCTCTTGTGTTTGCTCCTCTGTTTGCATGGAGCCCTGGGAGACAGACTCTGCCTCTGTAAACCTTTGCTAAGTCGTCCTCTGCCTCTGCAGTCAGCAGGCATGATAGAAGAGGTGACCTGGAGGAGGTGACAAAACATCCCCTTTTCATGCCAATTACATCTCAGATCAGTTGAATTGTAACCTCAGACTGCACCAAGTCGTTCCTCTTCAGCCTTTGTGTTTACTGGACCTTCTGTCTCCTTTTTAAATACAAATTCTGCCATAAGACTGTCGGGATGTGGAGGAGAAGCTCTGATGCCAGTGGGAGGTGTTTCACAATGCCAAAACTGAAATATTAGCAGGACTATAAAACCTTCCAGCCTTGGTCCTCATGCAGAAGTAGTGAGAGCTGTCACAGCTGCTGCCCAAAGGCTGGAGTGAAGTTTTCCTCTATTTTAAAGGGCACAGCAAATATGAAGCTAATCACAGTCCCCTTAAATAATTATTTTAAAAGATGAAGTCATGCAAGTTGGGTGCATTTAAGATTCAGCTGATCAGGGTGAATCTGGCTGAGAAGAGGTTGGTTGGTGCATACTAGTGAGTAGATATAAATCCAGTTTGTGCAGGGAGATCAGTCCTCACTCAACAGCCTCGGGAAATGGGGTTTGCTCCCGAGAATGTAGAAAATGCAGCTCTGTCAGAGCAAACTGACTTCTCATGATTGCTTTGAGAAACATGGTTAATAGAGTTAAATGCTCTATGTTCTGTTTATGTGAACTTTTAAAAGCCCATGGGCAAAGAAATGTGACATTAAAAACTGAACTCATATTTTAAATGGCAAGCTAATTGCTGTATGCTGTGCTTGGACACTGTTTTGCTCTGCATGGTGTGTCACACTTGTATTGATTTTTCCTGTCCTGCTCTCCCCCTTGTCCAAAAACAATCATACATGAGGAGCTTGAGTTTCTGAGGGTCTTTTCTTTGTTGAGGGACTGTCTTTGGTGGTGACAGACAGGAGTCTGTACCTCAGCAGCAGATCCAGCTGTGGCAGGCAGTGTGGTTTGGCTCAAGAGTGCTTCTGTGGAGCTCTGTTGGTGTTTTAGGATTTGATAACAACTATTTTAAAATAATGTGTAAGGTACGTTCTGTGCTGAACTGTGTTTAACAGTACTGAGCCTAACCAAACCTCATCCTGAATGAGTTGTGTTTTAACCAGTGGCTTTAAAAGCCTGCTGGTTCACAAAGTGGATGATAAAGGGGAAAATGTTACAGTGACAACATAAATATAACTGCAATATAGCAATTCCTGTCTCATCCTAGAATTCTGTTTTTGTTTGAAAAAATGCTTAACATGCCCTTGTGTGTGCCTGAAGAGGTGAGTCTGGTGCTCAGTGGTGATGGGGATCTGAGCTCTCCCCACAACTGAGCTCCTGATACTGTTGGCACTGGAGTGGGTGATGGGACTGAGAGGAGAAGCAGCAAACGCCTGCTTAAAATTACTGCCTTGTAAGGAGTTGTAACTTGACAGATTTTTAATTGCAGAAGATGATCTTGGCCTACAGGTTCTGTCCATAAAGCGAATTAATTTGTTTTATTCCCAGGAGTGTTTAGAAATAGACTTTTTTTTTTCTTGCATGGATTCAACATGAACAAAAGCAAACCTACAGCTAATAGAATATTTGCTGACTATAATGGTAAAAAAGTTTGTATCAAGTATCAGTGCTATTAGCCCAGCAGCTTACTTGTCTTTTAAATACTGTGGGGTTTGGGGCTGGTTCTTTTGTTGTTGTTTTTTTAATCTGCAGAGAAAGGGAACTTGAAACAGAAGCTGGTGCTCTGTGAAGGTCGGTTTGTGTGCAGTAATCTGGGGTTTGGGACAGAGGGCTGTTGTCTTGGTGGCTGTCTTTGGAAGTACTGGATAATAAGAAATTTTAGGGGGTTATAGACTTGATTGGGGAAACTGTTTTGATTAGCTTTGCTGTTTCTGACTGAATTGGAGCAGATCATCAACCCCTGTCCCACAGTGCGAGGACACAGACAAATTGGGAAGGGAATCAGGTAAGAGTTGTCCAGCTAATCAGAAGTGAGGAAGAATTGCTAAAAAGGAGAGTAACCAAGCTAAATACTGAGGTGCTTTTAATTAACTCATTAAGGCAGCCTGAAATGAAATACTTCCATCAAAGCCACTCTGTCCTTGGGGTTTACTGGCGTGTGAATGAAGTGATGCTTGGGCTGATTGACCGTGCGCCTGGCAGCCAGCTGGGGTGGCAGCAGCCGGCGTCCCCGCGGAGCTCCTGGGGCACAGGAACGTCACACCGAGTGGGGTTAAGCTGGGCAAAGAAGGAGGTCACCCTGCAGTCTCTGAATACAGTGCAATCTCCAAACAAACTGAGACTGTCAGCCCAGACACCCAAAGGTGAGTTAAAATTTCCTCCCTGGGGGTGTTCAAGGCCAGGTGGGGTGGGGCTTAGAGCAGCCTGGTCTAGTGAGAGGCGTCCCTGCCCATGGAACTAGATGATCTTGAAGGTCCCTTCCAGCCCAAACCATCTGGTGACTCTATAAAGCAATCATTTGAAATCCAGCTTCAAGGAGCCTCAGACCTGCTCTGGTGGGAGTCTTTGTCCCTTGCCCATGATGCCTGCTGACATGGCAGAAGCAGCGTGGTCCTTGCCTGGGCTCTGGGCAGTGGTGGAAGAGGAGAAGGGATACAGGATGCTTATGCTGGCCCTGTCACTGGTGTGGCAAGTGCAGAGATCTTCCAGCAGTGAACTGCAGCAGACAGGACTCACTGAACTTTGTAAAAGCACATTCTGCAGCTGGGGTAGCTCAGATGGGCTCTGCAATGTCCTGGTTGCCTGGCAGGGGCCATAGAAATGTTCTCCCACCATGTTCGTGCCTGTGCGAGGGCTTTCTCCTCCAGGAAAATGTTCTAAAAGAAGACTGGTCCTCCCTCCTTCTGTGGGTCTCTGCAGGGGCTCAGCCACACAGAGACCAGGGACCTTGAGTGGGGCCAGTGAATCCCAGGGGGCTGGGGAAGGTGTGGAAAGAAGGGGACTCAGTTTCCAGAGCTGGGCAGGCTGTGTGGCTGTGAGCTCCACTGGCACGTTCATCACCCCTCCAACTACATTTGAGAGGTTGTGGGGAAGAACAGATGGTGCTGGACTGGTGGGTGGGCAGCCCCAGCAGTGCACCCTGCCTTGGTCCTGGCCCAGGGCCTGGGGGAAACCTGGTACTAAGCACCCATTAATTAAAGCCTGTTTCTGATGGGGCCTGTCTGATGTGATATTTTAATTGCTCTGTGTAATCTGCAGCATCTGTGATAGGTCACAGCTTCAGCTATTTTATAATAAGCTATTTTGCCTGAATATGGCAAACTTCCCTTGTTTAAAGGGCAGGGGAATATTAAATAAATATCATTTATATTTATTTGCCTCAGATCAAACTGTGGCTCTCACATTAATTTTGTACATTTTTGGTAATTAGCCTGCTCAACCCATATTTGGAATTCAAATCCAATATTTGTTGGAAAGCTTCAAATGATATTAAAATCTGCTCCCCAAGCACACAACAAACATGTCTCCCTCCCAGAAAATGCCAGCCCTGCACTGAAGGGTGCCATGGCAGCATGGGTGGGAGAGAGCTGGTCAGATGGAGATGGGCTTAAATGGGTGCCAAGGGAAGGTGTTGTGAGCTGGAGAAGCAGGGCGGGCTGGCTTGGCCCCTGTGGTGGTGCAGCCCCCCTGGGGCCACGTGGCAATGTCCTCCCCAGTCAACATTGTGTTCTTGTTTTACCTACAAGTGCAATCCACTGGGACAAGCTGGTGCCTTCTGATTTTGCATGTTGGAGCAGTGAGTTGAGATAATCCAGGGCCTTTTTGTCCTGGGTTCAAGCAGAGTAAGCTGGGATGATGAGGGACTCCCTAACTGTCCCTCAGAATGCCTGTTGCCTGGGAAATGTGCCCCAAAACTCCTCCTGCCTGGATCATAGCCCCCTTTGAAGAGTGCCAAGTTTGCCTGACAGGAATAATGGCCACAAAAAATACTGACCAAGGTCAATCATCTTGGGACCCTATAAATACTGATAAATCTCACGTGATTCTTGCCATTCTCAAATCTTTACCCAAGCTGCTATTTTCATTCTGGTAAGTTTTCTTAAATCACCCTGACAACCAACTACTAGTTAAGTATTGTTATCCCTCTGTTCCCTGCACCCTTCACCCTGCTCAGCTCCAGTTTCTCTCCAATCATCCTAACTGGAGTGTAATCCAGTTCTCCCCTGTACACTTCTATGCAGTAATTAGTCAGAACCTTGCCATCAAACTGAAACTTGATACATCTTTGTATCTATTTATTTATCTATAATTAATCTATCTATCTAACTTCATTAAATTCCATCTCATTTCTTAAACTCTGTTGAATAGTAGTTCTACCCCAATCACACATTGCTGCTTTTCTGCTCTGGGTGAGGTGCAGCTCACTCATTCCAGAGGGAGCAGGGGCCTAAATCGGGATTCTGATTTAGCAAGGGATTGCAACCACTCCTCGATGGCATCCCCGCCTTTCCTGGGGGTGCTGTGCACAGGGCCCTAGCGCTGGGCTGGGGCTGGGGTCGCTCAGCGCCCCGCAGGACAGGGCCCGGGTGCCGCGGGAGGCGGTTCCCGCCCTGTCCGGCCGCTGCATGTCAGTGTTGCTCCGAACAACGGCAGCGCTACAGCCGTGGAGCTCCACACGGAGCTCTCCTGTGCCTCCGGCGGTGGGCACCGGGCAAGCTCCTCGTTCTCACCGCCCGCCTCGGGGCACAGGCGCCGCTGGGCTGTGGGTGGCCCAGAGGGTGGGCTGGAACGCCAGGGAGATGGAGGCGAGGGGGCTGGCTGGTTCCAGACACCCTCTCGGGCCCTTGGCGCTCAGCCCTCACCCCATTTTCCTCTCTGCACCCTGTGTCCTGCTCTGTCTCTGCGGCAGGGACCAAACCTTGTCCCCGTTACACCCCAAACCCCCCCACACCGGAGCTGGTTGTCAGGGGCCCCTCCTGCTCCCCTTACAAGCTGCAGCTCCACTTCTATATTCTTTTAATCAACTTCTGGTGTTACACCATCCATCTCCCCACGCGTCACAGCGTATCAGGCATCTGCCATGGGCTCATTAATTGGGCAATTACTTTATTTATATGCTAGGCATTAGCTAAAGCACCAGTCATTGCCGGTACAAGGCTGGGGGTGGTGGAGTGCACTTTCTACAGGCTTTGTGTGCCTAACCCTAGCCTTGAGGGGTGCTTGTGTGGACCCCTGTTAACCCATTAGGGACCGGTCACCAGCTCAGCCCCATCCTTCTCAGGGTCTGTGCAGGTCCCTGAGCTTAGAGGGTGGTTCTGTCATCACCTGCCATGTCCCCCAGCCCTTTGCTCTGTCCCCCCATTGCCTTTGCCTTGTTTTCGGCTGCTGCCTTCAGCTCCTTGCTGCATCTTTCACTCCACCTAAAACTAGAATAAAGTTAAAAAAAGACCCAAAACTGCAAGAAACTAGATAATGGGAGAATCCCCTGTAGCTGTGTGGCAGGGCAGGCCAGGTGCCACCCTTCATCCTGGTTTCAATCTTTGTTTGCTGCTACAAATTGGCTCTGAGTTCACCTTTGGGTGTCAGCTCCTCCTGCTCGCTTGGAGATGTCAACAGCCTCTTCAGCAGCGGGAGGTGATGTGCTGCTGGAAAGCCTCTGCTCCCCTCACCCCCAGCTCCGCGGCTTCTAGTGGCACCTTCCCCGCTCCTCCTGCCCCCGCCTGCTCTTCTGATTGCAAATTGCTGCAGAGTGGGCTCTTGTCCTTCTGCAAGAGGTCCTGTCATCCTGAAATGCCACAGCCATCATAAATAATTTAAGGCCAACACTTGGATGTTAGACACTGCAATAAATAAATACTTGGTGTGTGCACGAAGGTTTCATTAGCCTGCCCTTCATGGCAGCCCCTGGAGGCTCCACCCCCAGCACAGCACCTGCCAGAGCCCGTGTCCAGCGAACCCAGGGGGCAGGTGCTTCCCGTGGGCTTCAGCAGCCTCGCTGGGCAGCGGAGGCGGCGGGGCAGGGGCAGGGGTTCTGCTGCAGCGCTGGCTGTGAGGGCTGGGTGGCAGCTCCTTGGCTCAGGCTCCTCGGTGGGTTCAGCTGGTGTCCAGCTGCCCCTCGCCTGGGGGGTGGCTCCTGCCAGCGCCTGTGCCTGCAGCCGGGGGGGCCATGGTGCCAACCACTCGGTAACTCCTCTGTGAGCCATGGTGCCAACCACTCGGTAACTCCTCTGTGAATGGCTGGTGAGATAAAGGCAGGAAAGTCTGAGCTCAGTGTGGGACTGGGGTGTTACTGGGGGTGGGGAGACAGAGTGAGGCTTTTAGCATAGAATCATAGAACGTTTTGGGTTGGAAGAGAACTTTAAAGGTCGTCTACTCTAACCCCCTGCAGTGAGCAGGGACAGCTTCAACTAGAGCAAGATACTCACAGCCCCATCCAACCTGACCTGCAACGTTTGCAAGGATGGAGCTTCGACCACCTCTCTGGGCAACCTGGGCCAGTGTCTCACCACCCTCAGCACCAAAAATGTCTTCCTTACATCTAGCCTAAATCTCCCCTCCTTTAACCCAAAGCCCTCACCCCTTGTGCTGCAGAGGCATGGAGCACAGCTCAATGGTGTGCCAGGGTGTGAGTGCTGCTGCTGCTGCTGCTGAGGGCACTGATTCCAATTTGAGATGTATTATTTTCTGAGTTAATATTACTTTGAAATTGATAATATCCATGAAAATATTATCTCTGTACTTAAATCCTTTAGTTTAATTGAATAGAGCTATCATTATCCAGAGCTTGTTTATGTATTGCTGCCTGCGAAATAGAGTCAATTTTCCAGCCTGAGATGATGAATACGAGCACCAAAGCCATTTTGTAATTTAATTTTAATAACCATGACTTGTTATTATTTTAATAACCATAAATAATTTTTTTAAAACGTTGCAGTGCTTTGCACCAAACCTTGGAAGGAAAACTGGAAAAAAAAATACAGTGGTGGTTGTGTTATAGCTTCTTATTTACTTTATTTTCTTTTAATCAGATGTGCTCTTTGCTGTGAGGAGGAGCTGCTATGGGTTTGGATTTTTGTTTTTCTTTTTAAAGGTCTGAACATGGTGACTGTTGAGGTCATTTTACGCCTATTGATGTCTCTGGAAACGGGACGAATTACCTGGAATTTTTCCTTACATTAATTTCCTCGTAGAGTCTGGAGGCCAAGTCACTTTGGGACACGTTAGAACACTGCCTTTGCTGCAGTGCACGTTGCAAAGTCCAGGTTTTGGTCCAACGTGTGCTGTCCTACAGCCAAGGGTGGCTCTGGGGCCCCACCAGCCCCAGGACGGCCATGGTGGGACCCACTCCTGCATCTTGTCCTTGTGGCCATGGTCCCATGTGGGGCTGGGCTGGTCCCCCACCCAGGCTTTGCCAGCTCGATGGGTGCTGATCCATCTTCATTAGCACAACCTAATCTGTTTTGGAGGCTCTGCTGCCCGTTTGGACCCTGTTGGGGCAGCATCACACCAGCTGCCTGTGCAGGCTCAGGGGTGCCTATCAATCAGGCTGGAATTCCCATTTCACCCACACCCTCCCAGCTTGGTGCTGGGGCTCAGCTGGTGATTTAAGCCCTGCTTGGAGCAGCACATTTTGGCAGGTAGATGGGGAAGGGTGCATTGCTTACCCTCGTGGTGCTGCAGGGCTGCGTGTGGCTGTCTGGCAGCGCGGAGTGGGCCAAACCCACCCATGTTGGCCTGGACATTGAGCATGAAATGAAGGCTATGGACAGAACAAGACATTTTTTCATGCCTCTCTGCATGCATCGTGTGGGAGCTTTAGATATAAATAGACTCATTTCATCAAGGGCTCCCCCAAGGCCAAGGTGAGGGAGGTGCATCTGTCTCCTTACTGGGATGGGAAGGGCTGGTGGAGCCCAGTGGTGCTGAGCACAGTGCTCTTCTCACCCCCCCAAACCAACCTGAAACCTTCAGCCTTGTAGGAAGGTCAAATAATTGCAGTTTATTGCTCTTACTTAGTCCTTGCTTATTCCTGAGCTTGTTTTCCCATTGCTGAAGACCTGGCTGATGCCATGTGGGACCATGCAGCCCATGCCCTGCTGCTGCACTCATGTACAAGCACCAGATCTACCCAGCTGGCGAGCAGCTGTGTGGAAAGGGGCCTGGGGAAGCTGGCTCGATAGGAGTGAACAGTGTGCTGCAGCAGAAAGGAAAGCCAACGTGATGCGGGGCTGCATCAGCAAGGGCATCAGCAGCAGAGACAAAGAAGTCCTTACCCCACTCTGCTCACTGCTTGTCGAGCCCCAACTGGAATAGTGTGTTCAGTGTTGGTCCCTGCTGTTCAAAAAAAGATGTGGGAAGGCTGGAGAGGGTCCAGAGGAGGGCCACAAAGATGGTCCAAGGACTGGGAAGCTGCCATGTGAGGAACAGCTGAGAGAACTGGGTTTGTTCAGCCTTGAGGAAAGAAGGGTATGGGGAGACTTTATCACCAGGTTCCAGTGCTTACAGGGTGGCTGCAAAGAAGACGGAGACTCCCTTTCTACAAGGAGTCACATGGAGAATACCAGGGGTGATGGGTACAAGTTACTCCTGGGGAAATTCCAATTGGACACGAGAGGACAATTTTTTGTACCTAGAACAATCAGCCATGGGAATGATCTCCCCAAAGCAGTGGTGGATTCCCCAACACTGGACACTTAAGATTCATCCAAACAATCTTGTCTAGACTGTGCTTTTGCCAAGAAAGGTTGGACCAGGTGATCCTTGAGGTCCCTTCCACCCTGGTGTTCTATGATTCTTTGATCAAATACCTGTAGGGAACCCCAAATAGAGGGACAGGCTTGCTTGGCCAAAGGGCCATCAGTAGGCAGGGACTCTCTCTTCCCTCCAGTGAAAAGATCAGCGGGCTCTTTATTTTTTTCTTTACAGTTTTATTTACAAAAGGTATTAAAACTCTTTGTACAACACCTCATTAAAATGAGGCTCAGTAATTGATGCCCACACATGCAGTTTTTGCTTTTACAGCCATTAGTTTGCTTGGCAATTTTTCTGCTCACTGAAGTGCAGTTTCAACGACCAAAACCAGGAACTTAAATTAAAAAAAATAAAAAATAAAAAAAAAAAAAGGAAAGAACCCCCAAATCCCCCAAAGCAGAACAAATGAAAAAAAAAAAGAATATACTGAAACAAATCATCGTGAGACTACTGCCAAACTTCAGATAGCTTGAAGTTGGTAGCTGGAATTGGTAAGCACTCGACACGTTTTGTTTTAGCTTTACATGCAAGTTTAAAAAATATCGAACCATTTAGCAAACTCCCTTCACTGGTTGTGAAGCCTCCACTCTTAAAAATTGATCTGATAAACATACATCTTTTATACAGCTTTTAAGAAAAATGTTTGTTTTAAATACAACTCATAACCGCACAGCTTTAGCTCGCCCTTGCTGGGGACGTAATCGCGCTCAGAAGTTGGAAAAAGAAAAATTAAATCACAGTTTCATGGAAAGAAAATGAAAACAAAACATCAATTTGTTTTCAATATCCTGTTAAAAACTCGAACAATAAATTATTCTCCTATGAGCTTTTAAAATTCTTTTATATTACATTTTGTTGGAAATACTTATTTTTAACAAGACTTTCCCCATATAATCTTTTTCTTTTTTTTTTTAAAATTTTCTTTTTTTTTTTTTTTAAATCCTAGTAAAAGTTCAAATCTATCATCAGCAAACTAAATGCCTAAGGGTCAGACTGGTTTAAATGAGTTTCTTTTTCCTTGTATGTTACTGATGAAATAAAACCCTATAGTAAACTACAGAAAATACATATTGTCGATTAGAGGTAATTAGTATGCAGATATTCCATCGAACATTTCCCATGGGATTGACAATATGTTTAAAGGTTTGTTGTTTTTTTTTTTTTTTTTTGTCTTTTGATTTTATTTTATTCTTTTTAAAGATGAAGTTAAGTAGTTTCCAGGCAGAGGCTCAAGGCTGAAAACGCTGCTGCTGTCTAAGAGGTTGGGTGTGAGTAGTAGCGAGCCCCTACCCGTAGTAGTGTCGGGCGGAACTGAGAGGGCACGGCCAGGAGCAGCCTCTCACCAGTAGCCATGAAACAAGAGTTGGCAGGAGCTGATATAATATAACAGTACTAGCAGGAGTCATGTTAGATCGCTTACTACAACTCTGGAACTGCGGCTCTAATTGGAGTTACTACCTCTCTCCTCACAGGTTTCAAACGCCTGGACCCGAGAAGCGTTAGCTGAGCACAGTGCTAGTTGTGGGGCAACTGGGGGAGGCAGAAGCAGCCCTGGGGAAAACTAACCTGCCCTTCTCTTGCTTCATTGCTTGATATTAAACAGTGAATTCAAATGCAAATGCACAGCAAGAAAAGAGATATATGGTCTGAACCTAAACAGCAAGTAGCTTTTCTTATTATTTTTTCTTCTTAAAGCCACCCAATGTCGTTTGAATAAAGCACCTGTAGGTATGCCTGATGATAGGACAAAACAAAACCAAATAGGAATGCAATATTTTCTGCCCGCACTTTAGCTACCTTGTCAAGAAATTAACTGACTGATCTGGAAGCAAGACATGCAGTTCCACAAATCACTTTCTTTTGGATTTACACATTCACAGTCATTGACCTCCCCTGGCTTAACGCACAGATTCTTTTCTTCAGGTGTTACAGCTCTGACCGGGGCACAGAATTGCTCAAATCAGCTGTAGAGTTTCAAGTGGCTCGGAAAAAAAAAAAGAGAAAACTCACAGCACTGGTAAGTAAATACTGAAACATCTTGACATCAGCTCGTACAAGCAGTGACAGGCCAGTCCGTGTTCGCACGCAGCAGGTTTCTGAGGCTTTGTGTCAGGAGGAGTGTCACGACGTGATGCGATCGGGGTGGCTGAGGAGACCGGCCGCGGTTCGCTCCCAGGACACAAGTTCATTTACTGTGCAGTGGTATCAAAGAATGGCTTTTGTTGCACTGATTTTTTTACAAGAATTTTTTTTCACACACTAGTGTCTTGTTACCAGTCCTTTCCTTTTTTATCTTTTTCTCTTTTTTTTTCCTTTTTTTTCTCTTTAATTTTTTTCCCTTTCCTTTCCTTTCCTTTCCTTTCCTTTCCTTTCCTTTCCTTTCCTTTCCTTTCCTTTCCTTTCCTTTCCTTTCCTTTCCTTTCCTTTCCTTTCCTTTCCTTCTTCTTTCCCTCTTTTCTTGTTTTCCCTTTTCTTCCTTTTTTCTTCTCTTCTATCTTTTCTTTCTTCTTTTCGCTTTTCTCTTTTTTCTTTTCTTTTCTTTTTTTTTCTCTTTTCTTTTCTCTTTTCTTTTCTTTTCTTTTCTTTTCTTTTCTTTTCTTTTCTTTTCTTTTCTTTTCTTTTTTCTTTATTCTCTTTATTCTCTCCTCTTTTCTTTTCCTTTGTTTTTTTCTTTCATTTTCTTTTATTTTCCTTCTCAAATTTCTATTATCTTTCCCACTTTCTTTTGCATTTTCTTTGTTTCCATTTCTTTTCCTTTTACTTCTTTCAAGCAAAGCGAGAATATTTCGGTGATGGTTTGCATTGTTGTGAGTCTCAGAGTCTTCCATAAGGCACTGAAGGAAAAAAATATCAGTTTTTCCTATTAAAAGTACATTGCACCATCATCAATGCGTGTCATGCCTGACACCTCGGAGAGAGTACGACTGGCTCAGATGGTCCGAAATCGTGAAGTAGCCACATTCTCTGCTGCTTCTCCTCTTGCGTGCTGTCAGGGTGAGGATCTATAATAAAACCAGAAAGATTTCATCACTGCCCAGCAGCAGGGGCAGGGAAGCTCAGCCTGGGGAGAGGCACAGTCGGTGGGTGATGTGCTAACCAGGCTTTCCCAGAGTCGCTTTTCAGCAATTCAACTCTACTTTTCATGCTTTAGAAATCATGATTTCTAGTGTAGATTTTTCATTCTAGTGTAGGCTTTTCATTCTAGTGTAGTTTTTTTTTTAAGGCTTCTTAAAAGCACTTACCTGACCTGATTACAGCTTGAAGAATAAAGGGGAAGAGGTCGCTAGCAAGACTGATGCAAATTCTGATAACAGTAATTTTTTAAGCAATTAACAAAATACTTCTACACGTGCTGAACTAGCGCAATGCTGGAGAGAGGAGTTACTCATTTCGTACTCACTCCAGCATGAAACCAGCTATCCCTGTTTGCAATATAGGATTACAGGCTTACTTCAAATCACTTATACTCTCAGCCTGCCACCAGACGATGTTTCAAAGCCCTCCTGCAGCAGTCCACGGATGCACCCCCCCAAAATATCACACACAGGTTCAAAAACGAAAGAAAGAAAGGAAACCCCGAGGGGTCAGTTCCCGGCCTGCAGCCATACCCCTAGATTTTCACACTCTCTGTGCCGTACACGTTGTAGCCTTCCCTGTAGGTAGCGTAATTCTGGGTGTTGGTGGCAGGAGCAGGTTTGAAGTTCTGCGTGTTCTTGGTGAGTTTCATTCGCTTGGACTCGGCCCGAGACTTGTAGCAGAACTCGATGAGTGCCACCATCATGGCCAGCCCCAGGCCTCCGACAAGGATGTAGAACACCCCAGCGACATTGCTCAGGCTCAGGGCGCTCGTCTTGTCCTAAGAGAAACGAGCCACGCCGTCAGGCCGGCCGCGAGGAGCAGACAGACAGACAGACAACAGGCTACTTGACACTGAGTCCTAGCTGGAGTAGCTACACTCGTGGTGTTCAGTGTCCCACTGGTGGATCAGAGCTGTCCCCCCCCGGCCCTGGCACCCCCGGCTGCGCAGCGGTGGCTGCTCCATGGCCCACCCTTCGGCGGGTGAAACCCTGCCTGCCTCCAAGGCCATGAGGGGTTTCTTTTGGCCACTGACTTCCCCTGGGCCTTTGGTGTCACAAAATAAACCTGTCCACAGCCAAGCATCACTGGTGGCAAAGGCACCCTGGGAAAGCTCTGAGGGGAAAGCACCGGCTGTGTAGAACACCAGGCTTTACAGAAGGCCATTCTAAAACTAGAAAAAGAAAAATCCAAACCACTACACTCTTGGTTTTGGTGAATGTAGATAAAATGACTGAGATGCTGCTAAACTTATCTACCTTTTTTTCAGCAGTTAGGGAAAAAAAAAAAAAAAAAACACCTTAGGAAGATGGTCCTTGACCATCTCATCACCTTAAGGTCAAGCATGAGAGCCCCCAGCACCTTTGGTGACTGAGGGAGAGTTACTGAATAAAACCAGTCATTGCAACACAAAAAATGCTGGCCAGGGTTTAACTTCCTTCACTACATGTCAGCTGGGGCTGAAGACTTGCTTTTTTTAACACCAGGATTCTGGAATCAGATTAAATAGAGCTGCAACCGTTTTGCTGCTGCATGAGCTGGCTGGCTGCATGCAGGAATGGCCCCTGGCTGGGCTGCCACCCCACCCCCTGCCACGCCAGCCCAGCTGGATGGCACTTGGTTTATGAGCATCTCCAGGGACTGCAAAACTTGCACATAGTCAGAATAAAACATGATCTACCTCCTAAGTGTCTGCGTTTCCCAGGCAATTTGTTTAGAAGCAGTGGTAGCAAACAGCCTGACATCTAAACTAAAGATATTACTCATTTACACCTCATTTCAGTTACAGTTTTCTTCTGCAGCTGCTGTGCATTCAGATGGCCCAAGATCCCAAATCTACCCCATACAACAGCTACAGGGTTGTGCCCTAAGCAACTTCCATTCCAGCTGAAATCAACGACTTTTTATTATTGGCTTCAACGGAACTTGAAATTGTTCTCTGACACTGGGAGGGTGCTTCCAAATTATAGTTTTCTGTTGAATGATTATAGAGAGCACTTCCAAAGGCACCAGGGGAGTTAGCCACTTGACTGCGACTGATTTCAGCTGGAGCTGGATTCCTCCTCCTCTTGGTGCCTTTGAAAACGTCCTTCACTCCAGCAAGCCCAGCACTTCTGCAGTGTTCTTCTCCTCAATGGCTCTATAAGCATTAAAAAAAAAAGAAAAATCCTCTGTGTCTTGTTTTAACTGGATGGTGTAAAGGAAACTTTCCTGTAACTGGGTTGAGCCACCTGCCAGCTCAGGGGTGGGATCTCCACTGGGATCCTGCCCAAGGAGCTGCTGGAGGCTGGCTGGCCCTGCAGCATGGCTGGAGTGGGACAGGGCAGTACAGCAGCAAAACGGTTCAAAGCAGAATAAAAAGGAGTATATAATATTTATGGAATGAATTACCAACAGCATTTCTAGATTTTTGTTTCAAGAAATCCAGCCCATTCCAAACCAAACTGGGGAATAGGGCAGGAAGGGTGTTCTTCCCTTATCACAGGTCTGTCCTGCAAATGGTCACCCTTAGCAAGCACATAACTGTTCCCAAATTGACATGTAGAGAACCAAAGTCACAATTTTGAAACAAAAACGTGTTTTTTAAAAATAAAACTCAAAATAAGAAAAGATGCTGGCCTGAATAATACACATTGACTGTGCTGAAACTTGCACTTCTAAAGGAAGATACCAGCTTGGGAGGCTTTAGGGGGGTGTCTCTTTCCATGTTTTTTTTTTCCTAGCAAAACACTCAAATAGTAAAACATACTTACAACTACTGCCTGTCACTGCATAAAAGAAAAATGCTGCCACGTTCAGAGACTTAATTATTTTTTTCTATTCTTTTCTTTCAACCTTCCAAATGTAAATATCAACTTTTGAAAGCCATTCTTTGTATAAACAAACAGCGGGTCAAAATGTGATTGCTAATCAGTACAAAAAGACCTTCAGCGACTGACCTTACTTCCGGAGTCCTTGGCTCCACATTCACCCTTATCGTACCACCATTTGTTTTTCAGCTTGTCTAAGATGCCTTGTTCACTGAGTTTCAATACTGCAAGGTTTACAGGAGTTCTTCACGTGGGAAATAACATAAATAACATTATATTATGTTATTTTATGTTATTCAATCTTTAAACTACTTTAATACTATACAAAGCGATAAAGCAGGGTTCCTGGCCACAAAGTATTTACACTGCAGGCAACTGGATCATCCCCTTAAGTTAATGCTACAGCAACGCTCTATTACCAGGTCCTGCCCATATCGCTTTGAGTAATCGGCACTCACTGTTAAATGCAGGGAGCAGAAACAAAGCCAGGCCAATCGCCCCGGTTGGTGCAGCCACAGGCCTCCACAGTAGCTTCACAGCCCACGCCGGCTTGGCCCTGCCCGGACCCCTCCTGTTGCACTAACAGACAGCAAGCCCCGCAGGGAGCAGCTCGGGCTCCCTGGGGTGAAACCCTGGGGGCTCCAGGCCCCCCCGACCCCACACCCCGTTGTGTGTGTGTCCATATCTGCGAAGCAGAGCACCCCTGGGGGGGTGCCTGGAGGAGGTTTTGCCAGCTGTGGTGGCTGTCCCCCCGCCAGCGGTGGCTTCTCTGGCTCCTGCAGTCGGTTGCTGCAGGGGCTCTGCTCAGAGGCACCACACGAGCCCGGAGCAACCCCAGCTCGGATGGGCCTGGGAACTGCAGCAGAAAAGAAGCAAGCACAGACCTTTGTGAGACAGATCAGTGAACATGGAAACGTCGGCTCCAAGTGCCCAGGGTGGGAAATGTTGGCAGGGTGAAGGCAGCTGCTGACAGAGGTGACCCGCAAGCCCAGGGGCACCCCAGCCCTCCCCCGTGGGCAAGCGGCACCTCAAGAGCCCTCAGTTGGGTTTTGTCATTTCCATGTCCTCCTTGTGTCAAGTCTCTGGGTTTTTCCTTCACGTTTCCATGAGACAGGCTCCCTGCTCCTGCAGGGGTCCACCCACGCCTCCTGTCAGCAGAGGAGACCCCGGAGCTGAGCCCATGCATGCCCCAGTGCCAGCCTCACCTCCTGCTGCTCACTGCCCAAAGTGCACGACCCTCTGCAGAGCAGAAGAGACTCGGGAGAAAGAGCAGCACATCCTAAACAGAACACCTTAACTACAGGCTAAATACATGGTGGCATTTAGGGAAGTATCCACAGGCTGAGAGGGCTCAGAGCCCTGGAGCAGCAGGAACAGATGAGACCTGCCATGCCTGGGGCAGGCAGATACTAGAAGCAGCAGCTGGTTGAAGAAAAGCCCCATTCCCTTCTCTGCCAAGAAGCTGTCTCTGAGATGGCCCTGGGACCTGCTGGTGGCTGATGTTGAAAGTGCTGCCCTCAGAGGTACTACCCCAAAGGGTCCTTTGGGAGCAGAGCAGCTGGAAGATGCCTCCATGGAGGGTGGGGACAGGCTGCACCTGGCTGAGCCCAGGCAGGCCACGGGCTACCATGGGAAAGATGAGCACGTCCAAGAGCTCCTGAGCTGAATGCCCCATGGGCTGCACCAGCGTGACCCAGTGTGGCGTTCCTGAGGCCACCAGTGGGGACAGAAGCATGGACCAGCCATTGAGGTGGAGAGAGCCGCCAGTCTCGCCAAAAAAAACCGCGGGAGCTGGCAGAGCTTCCTGGCTGGCCAGGCAGAGGCAGCACTGCTCCTCCTGGCCTGCACAGGGCTGCTCTGGCACCAGCCAGGACTTTATTTCTGTAAAACGGCTATTTTTAAGCAGCAGCTGTAATCTAATTAAGCATCAGTGGGGGAAGGCTGCCTGTGCCCAGCCGGACAGAGCCGGCGGGCGGCAGCGACAAGCCGCAGGGGACAGGAGGTTTGCTGGCTGGGCTCTGGCACAGGCATGTTGCCTCTCCACCAGGAAGAGCCAGCTGTATCATGGCCACATTGCACCCACTTATAGGCAGGGCTATCAATTATCAACGGGATCACAGCACACCCCACAAACACCCTGGGTGCTCCAGGTAGTGTGCCCGCCTGCCCCACTGGTTTGTGCTGATGGGGAGCGACCAGGTCCTGGCCAAGCCACCTCCGTGGAGCCTCCTGGGCAGCCGAGTGGTGGCGAGGTGACACCCAGGCAAACGTGCTCCAAGGAGCTGTGCACGACTGCAAGGCAGGCCAGTGAAAGCTGAGTGCCTTCACCCACCCACGACTAGCCCAGCAGAAAGAGTGGCAGGGACGATTTGCTCGGAGAAGAGTGCGCTCATTTTAAATTTCATTTAAAAACTATCCAATTTGGAGAGATTTTATGCAGCACATCTCTCCGCTTTCAAAAGCACTGTGCAGCTGAGAATACAGGAACAATGGGGAGAAGGTTATAAACACCTTTTCTCCTACCCGCATATTTTATTGTGCAAATTTTCCCCTCCCCCCAGTCCTATTCCAAACACTATTTTTAATTTGCATGCCTTTATAAACCCCATATGGAGTACGGAGAATTTGCATAACATCCAATACATTATAGATTAGCTTTCACAACATTATACAGTATTGGGAAATGAGGAGGCTTAACATGCTAATTAGGGTGCTTTATTTTTTTTTGCCAAGCCAAGATTGCAGTTAATTGTGCACACTCAACTGCCAGAAAAAAAAGAAAAAGTAGTAAACTAAAATTATCTTAACTAAACAGATGGGAATTTGCCTAAACCGGGGTTTGCACTGTAGTTTGTCATGGTCCTATTTGCCAGGTGAGGTACTGCACAATACCCTGATTTCCTAATATCCATCCTAAACCTCCCCTGCACAACTTCAGGCTAATTCCTCTTGTCCATGAAGGATTTCTGACATGTCCTCCTGACAGGAAGCAGAATCTGGCACTTGTCCTCCCCTGTCTTAGCCCATCCTGTCCCCGCAGCTCACATGCCCTGGAGGTTTTGCCTGTGGCTCTGCTGTGTTGCTGGCTGGGACACTGGGATGACCAGCAAGCATCTGAGCAAAAAAGCCTTCTCAATGTGCTAGAGAGGGTGCTGATTCCTGGAGCACAAAGCTTTGTTTGATCCAAGTCCTAAGGAACAATTTTGTCTGCTTCTAGGAGATGAATCCCAAGACCTCTTAAAGCATGAGCTGCTCCTCCTGCAGGAGGATCTGAGTGGCCTCACGGTGGGAGAAGCCCCGATGGCTCTGCAGCCCCAGCCCCGCGCTTCACCGGCTGGTGCGGGATGGACTCCTCAGCTCCCGGATTCCAGAGTCAAGTGAACATACTGAAGAGAGCCTGGCTGCTGGTGCTGCTTCCGACTCCTCGCGGCTGAGTAGCTGTCCAGCCCTGCTTAGTTTCGTAGAGCCTGACATGGCTTTGGCTGAGACCCTGTGGAGGTGCAGAGGGGCAGGTCTGGATCGTGGTGGTGTCCTCGCCGAGCGCTCACGGCGCAGGTCGAATGAGAACCCTCCACACCACACCTTGGCTTCCATCCTCAAAAAGACACTCCCAGGCAGCACCAGTGCCCTGCCCACATCAGCAGGTTGAAGGCCACCGAGCTGCAAAGTATTTTGTTTGCCACTACAGAGAGAAAAAGAGGGCTCTGCTGGCAGCATGGGCTGTTTGCTGTAGGAAAGGATGTTTACTGCTTGCCCTAGCACTGTTTGTTTGAAGAGGGATTTTTTTATTGCCTTAGAGGCAGAGGAACACTCAACAACTTGCCCAGGTCCCACAGGAAGGCTGTGCCCCAGCCACCCACCCGCCTCCCTGGCTGGCTGCAGTGCTCCCAAAATGGCTCAGATGATCCTTTGCTCACGTTCTGGGTTTCTCAAAAGACTTCAATTTCCTCATCTTTTTCCTGGGCTGATGTTGTGCTTTCCAGCTGCTTTTTTAATTAGAGTGCTGCTGTTGGGGTGGATGGGAGATCCTATGAGGTCCTTGGCCCTTTCCCGGGTGGCTGCAGCTGTTTTTCTTCTGACTTTAATTTATGATGGGATTCTTTTTCATCTCCCCCCTTGTGGTTTCCAGCCCAGCTCTCTAGTAGTTAGGTTGCTTTTATCAAAGTAAACTGTTCAGAGGTTTGAGGGCTTGTGCTCTCTTGTTGTGCTCTGTACGCCCCAGAAAACGAGCCAAGGCAATTAGGACTGGGAGTCAGCTTTCCAGATGTCACAGGACAGTTTTCTTGGGTAGAAACTTGCAGTGCTTTGCTTCCTTACCATAACAGAAGGAATGTTTTGTTTGCTTGTTTGTGCTTTTCATCCAGATGTAGGTTCGGCTATTCCAGGCTTAACCACGTGAAGGTGGATCTGTTGGGCAACTTTCCTTGCTGAGATATTTGTTTGCTGCCATCTACAACAGTCTGGAAGAGTTGAGTCTAGAGCAATGGTACCAGGTGCCTCAGACTGAACAATATTGCTCCCAGTGGCAAATTAAGCCATTTGCTGTGGTTGATTTATTTAAGAGAGGCATGACATTAGGAAGTCTGGTGCCCTTCTATTCTCACAGGCTTCACTTCATCCTGCTGCTGTGAACATGATTTCACACCTGGGACAGAGGTGGGTTTTAATGGTGTTTCAGCAGGTTGGTTTCTCTGCTTCCCTGCAAAAGACCTTGCTCAGATGCTGGTAGCATGACTTGCCCCTCTTCAGCCATGAGTTACTGCTGGAAAAGAAGCTGTGCCAGTCTTGTTCCAAATGCAAAGTGGCACCATCTCCAAGAGAGCTTCCTCCTCCCTTTGGCCCTGGGGCCTCCTCCCTGCTGCACTTCAGCTCTTCTTGGATTGGGACAGCAACCCCAGAAGTCCTGCTGCACCCCTTGGTTCTGGTGGCCCCAGGTGACAGGACAATCTTGACAGAGTGAACTGATTTATGAAAAACTATGTGCACTCACTCATCCAAATCTCAGCCCTGAGCTGGGTTCCTGAAGCCTTGGGTTGAGTTTAAAAATCCTGGCCACCTCTCCTTCCAAATTCAGGAATCACTACAGCACTCCTCTGTCACGAAGGTTGATCTTGCATGAAATTCAGCATCATTTCCAGGTTGAGTATGTTCCCCATGGTGACGTGTGAGCTCAGCCCTCAGAAGAGGGAGCTGCTATATGCACTCTGTAGAGCATCTATTCTGTTTCTATTTCACTATCTATTTTCCATCCACACCATTATTATGGAAAAGAGGGAACATGATGATGCAGAGCCCATCTGCTCTCTCTTCTTACTTCTCCCTCACCCTGTCTGAGGGATTTCTCGCCCTGCCTCGCCATGCCACAGTACCAGTTTCAGACTAGTTGCATTCATTTTTATCTCTCCTGGGAAAACCAGTGGCATTACAATATTTCTTTTTGGCCAGAACAAGTTTGAAGTAGAAGTAAACTCATCATCAGAGAAATAGTTATCAGTCCCAAATGTGAAAAGGTATAACCTCTGGCCTCTCAAATTATAAAATGTAACAAGTTTTTAATTTGATTAACAACCTTTTAGTTTAAGTTTCATTATTTCATCTACACCTATATAAATCAGATAATCCCCAAGCAGATAATTTACCTAGTGCCATCATTCTAACTTCTACTGGCTGAAGAAGGAGACCCAGCAGGCTGAAGTCCCAGGTACAACTGCAAAAGCTGCCCAGGTTGCTCTTTTGGCAATCTGATTCCAGTTGCTGGTCACTGTGTCTGTGCAGGGGTGCTGCAAACAGGACCCTTCTTTGAATGACCTCGGGCTGCAGAGGAGAGTCTGAGCAGCTTCTTGGAAAAGCACTGATGATTTGCAGGAAAGAACATCCCGACCCTGTCAGGAAAGGGCCGTTCTCCAGGAACGAGCGATGGGATGTACTGATGCCAGCTGGCTTTGTGGCCAGGCTTTGGGTTGGTCCTCACAAGTCACGGAGCAGATGACAGAGAGAAGAGCCAGTGACCACTCCAGGGGAGATTTAGGAACAAAAGTCACTGTCAGACTTGAAACTCACACCCAATACTGTGTAGACTTTTGTTGGCTGCATGGAACCAGTGTTTGAGTGGCACAACGTCTGGGCAACACCACAGTTACATTTATTACTTGCAATCAATGAAGATTTAAGTGGTGATTGGAACAGCTTGGGATAATCCACATCCCAGTCGATGTTCTAATGGATGTAATATAAATGTTATACCCAAACCTGGTCCTTGCCAAGGAGAGCAAATGAATGTGGCAGACAGCACGATGTTCACTCAAACCAGATGAACCATTGCTCAGAATGAATTTAGAATTTTTAGATGTAATCTTTCCGAAAAGGGAGGTGCAAAGAAAAGGTGTAGCAAGTAAAGGCTCTTTGAAGCACTGATTAAAGGGCTTCCTCAGAGTTGCACAGGACAGCATGGGCAGTGCATGGGTTGTATGGAACCTCCCAGGCTGTGGTGCTGCCCAAGGGCTGACCTGGCACCTTCCACCACCTGGGTTTTACAAAATGCACCCATCATCAGCTGGTTTCTGATGTTTCACAGAATATTTGATGCACGGGGTACAGTGTGGCACTTCATCAGCACTGTTGCTTGCAGCATCTTCAGAGTTCAACTGAAGCTTTTTGGGGGTTGAGAGTGAAGAAATGGCCCATGGGCTTGAAGGAAAACAGGAATAACATCAGCAGTGAGAGCTCTTCTCTGGTCTTGAAAATGTCCCTTCTTAACTTGTGTTCTACAAGTCTTCTACTGCACCCTGGCACTGGCCACTTGGGTACACCAAGGGAGCAACAAGAAGCCACAGGAGACTTCTGGCAAATCTGACCCTCTGAAGACTGGAAGATAAGTGAAGCACTGTGTCCTCCCTCCAAGCCAGCATGTGGCTCTTGTCAGGCTGTCCATGGTGGCTCCAGGTCTTGGTTAGTACATTATAAAGTGGTTTTGGTTTTTTTTTTTGACTTGGCTTATTTTTAATTCTGATAATTTTTACCTGATCCCTTTAATGTAGTTATCTGACCTATTTAGAGCACTCTCACTTCTGCAGCAGGAACTGGGTTTCTCTTGTTTCTTAGGACCAAAGCTGTCTTTGCTGGCTGGAGCATCCCTGGGACTGCTGATGTCAGCACAACCAAACCAACAATGTTGAAAAGCCAAAAAGTTTAGACATTAAATGCTTGGGTCTCTAAAACCCACCCCATAGTGTCAGGGGAAAGGCAAGTGGACTTGGGTGCAGACAAAGAACCATTTTCTTAATTCAAAATCAAAATCCTCCAGGGTAAACATGCTGAAAACGTTGAATTCATTGATTCTGTTGGCACTGCTGGCAAATAACCACCACCTTCAGGGGAAGCAGAGTGGGAAGCTTGTGGACACATGGGCAGTGCCACCTTTACCATGCTCTGGGAGGTGAATATCTGAAGGGGACAGGGAGAACGACCCCAAAGGACTGCACCATTGCTTAGCACTGAGATTTCAGCCCCATGCATCCAGCGCCTCAGAGAAACCCTTCAAAGGCACAAATGCAGAAATCAAGCCCAGGCACTCTGCTTAATTTGACAGGATACCATAAAAATCTCACTAACAACCACCTTGGTATCATTAAAATATAAAGATAGAAACAATCGAGGAAGAGATACAAAATCCAGCATTATTCTCCAGAGGGCACTGCTTGAGGTTAAAGACCCATCTAAATGAAATAAGGCACTTTATTCCCCCAAGCTCTATAAATCCCAGTCTGATCTGTAACTATTGAATGGACTTTTTGTCAGATCTTGTTAGTGAAATAACTTCTGACTAGATACAGAACCTGCAGGGGAATGCATTGTCCAAGTGCTCTGCTCCTTCCCAGATCAGATCTATCTGCCTGTCATAATCTACCAACTCAGCAGTGTCTCCATGCCACAGCTTCACGCTTGCTATGTACTCGAGCGTGAGGGATGGGGAAGATTTTGGATGGAAATGGGCTCACTATTAAAACCCACCATGCCTGTTTAAAGACTACAGTTACCTTCTACTGCAAGCAGGACTGAGCAGAGCCTTGAAAATCTGGGCATAAAAACATATGGTCACACACTATTCCTATTTGTTACCTTCTGTCCCAAAAAAGTATTTTCTGTACTGCACATTTAGTATTCATGGAAAAAGCACCAGGCATGTCTTCTGCAAGAAATGAACACTTGGTTGTTTTTTTTGATGCCATGTCAGACCTGCACCATTTTTCCCCTGTTTTGTGTTACCAGCAGCTGCACACCTACAAGATTAAACATCTGAGTGAACAAAAGGCTTTATGGGTGGGCAGAGGAAGGGGTGAAAGCAAAAACCATCGAGTTTGAAAAGACAAAGAGCTTTCAAAATCAGAAGATTAAAACTTGGTGCCTGAAGCACCGAGGAGGTCACTCCTGACCTCCAGGTGGTCACTGCACATTTCACCTCTTTTGTGCCTTTGGGTACCCAACGGTGTCACAGGATGACAAAAATGTTACCTAGGAAATAGCACACAATATAGCTAGTAAAAAATTGTTTATGCTGTGATGGTGCCAGCGACACAGGAGATGGGGACAGGCTTCCCCTGCCATGCTGACATGGTGTGTCACCCTGCAAGGACTGCTTCTGAGGGCACTAGTGACCCCACCACAGGCACACCACCTTTCAGTTCTGCTCCTGTGGCAAATCCCTGTCAAGCAGGGGCTTTGCAAAGGCTGCTGAGCACAGGTTTTGCAATGGGCGTTTGCTAGGCAAAAGAGCCATCAGGGGATGGGGTTTTTTTGGTCACTGCTGAGTATTTACTAGCTGCAATAGCTCTCTGTAACTGGACTTTGTTCTACTCTTTATGACTCTATTCTTCCATAGTGTTCTTTTGTTAGTTCAAGGTTTCTTGCCTTTTTTTCTTTTTTTAGAGGCATCTTGGAGCAACCACAGTATCCTTGTGGAATCTGTGGGGTTTTCCCTGCAGTATCTCAAATTTTGAATTTTAAATTCAAGAGTTTTAACTGCTGCTGTATCTGCTGTAACATGGAAGACATACACAGATACATGATACCACTGCAACACCTACACACGGAGGTGTTACAGTTGTGTTACCAGCTGAGACTGCAAGTTCCTCTGCTCTTTGCACAGAGTTTGCAGCCTGTGTTTGGCAGCAGCAGCTGTCTCCAGGAAAGTATATTTATATGTTTCATAAATGCAGCTCTAACAAATTAAACTCCGTACTAACAGGATCATAATTTAATCGAAGTGCCAAGTGCTAATGCAATAATTGGTGCCTATTGGGTTAGGAGATGCCAGCTGTAACAAGTCACTGCAGTTCATTTACTGCAGTGCCCGAGACTTGAGCTACAGATGTGGTGAGGGGGTGGAAGGAAGAGCTGCCCAAACAGGAAGGCAGAATAAGGGCAAGCAGATGCTGAATGTCACACTCAAACCTACAACATCTGAAACAGCAACGTGGATCTTCCCTGTGCTTGCCTGGATCCTTTTTAACCTGGATGGAAACGAGCAAGAGACTCAACTTACCTTGTGTGCCGGCTATCCCCTCACCTTCTCCTTCTCTTGCCTCTAGACACATCCATTTTCCCCCCTGTCTTCTATGATTTATTTTCCTCTTGGGATGGCTTCTTCTGTGACTCCTGCCCACGGGCTCCTCAGCAGGCTGCAGGTAGGTGCTGCTTAGTCCAAAGGCTACGGGAGACATTCCAAGGAACAGCTACGTCGCTTGGATAAAGCTAGAGGTGTCCAACCCACGATTACAGTGCTGGCAAGCACAGGGAGATCCACCAGAGCAGCACAAGTGCCTGTGAGCTCACTGCTGAAACATTGCAATTACTTTGAAGAGGAAGAAGAAAGGCATTTACTTTTCCCTTTGCATGTTAAGGGACAGCAGTTACCATTAAAGAGGAAACAGCCAAGCGCAGACCCCCAGGGAGATGTTCAACACGAAGGGCTCTGCTCCTGCTGCTGGGAGCCCCACTTGCAGCTGCTGGTTTTCCTTTCTCCTTTTCCAGTCTCAAGGAGCTCTGCCTCAGCTTTTCCCATACTGATGCTTACAGTGCAGGATAAATGACTCATAGAAGCCATTTGTGGAAATTAACTGTGAAGCACCACAGGTATTAGCAAAATGAGTGTGTGAGTCACAAGTCTTTAAGATTTCTTGTGGCCATGAAGGCAGGACGTGGTGTCAGTGCAGGAGGCCCAGCTCTGCTGTGGTTGACACTGCTCCAGCACGTTTCCTTGCACGCTCAGGTCCAGCCTCATCAAGTCAGCAAAGCTAGTCCTCAAGATGCCAACAGTTATACAGGCAAACCAAAACACTCCCAGTTCTTAGATGCCACCCCTGAATGCCACCACCTTCTTCCCAGCCTGGGCAACCTTCTTATCCTAAATTCTGGTTTGGAGCCTTCTAGTTAATATTCCCAGGAAATTCATCTCAAACATCTGTACAACAGCACAGACGTATCTGCAAAGCAGAGCAGGCTCTCTGTCCTTCTTGGCAATGCCCTAAGTGAGATGCTCTGAGGAACTCCTAGAGCATTAAGACTTCATTATTGGCACAAAACAGACACAGTCTTACCTCCGAATATGCCATAAAGCAATAGCTGTCAATTAAACAAACACCACGATGTCTTCCTTTTAAAGTGTTATTTTGCTTCATCACTAATTTGCACAATACAATAATTTCATATTAGTTTCCCAGCTCTGAGCAGGAATTAGCTCTGTGCTGCTATCACTGGCTCTGACCAGGCATTTTATCTTTTTCCAGCTCATAACCCAGGCCTATAGAATGGGTGGCAAGTAAATTCATGGGCATGAACATCATCTCAAACAAATTGCTCAAATAAATTGTGCTGCATATTTTTAAGATAGCCACTTTCCCAAATGTTCTCTTCAAAGCAGAACAAGTTTGGCAATGGTGCTCTCGAGATGTCAGGTATCATCTAAAATAATGCCTAACAGATTTCTTCTAAAAATATGCCACTTAAAAAAATTATGCTGCAAATGCTAACGGCTGTGCTGCAAACGTATTGAAGTGAAATAGCACAGAGAAACAGAGGAACAAGCCCCATCTGCTAATGGCCACATTCACAGCTCAGAAGGGCTTGGGAATGGGATGTTTGATGGAGCATGACTCCGAGGGCAGGACTCAACCAGCATGCTGGAAAAGTAATCCTATGATTAAAAAGAAACAACTGAAAAATGAAGCAGTATTACATGGCTTGTCACTTCACAGGTGTACTCCGAAAAAGAGATCACCCTAAAAAAGAATATATTAAAGGAATTAAGGCAAATAATTAGCAAGGAATCTTGGCATGTGAAGCTGGTGAGATGCTGCATTCAAGCATTCTCTTCCTGTGTTGCTTGTCAGTACATGTTACCGTGAAGGTAGAAGAATACACAAAATACATCAACGGCAGAACTACAGAAATTTAGCTTAGCAGAAAATTGTTCCTATGCAACTGAATAATTAGTTTCACTTAAGTCTCTCAGCTTGCTACCGTCGTCTGCGTCCCCTTTTGTCTATTTCTTGTTAAATTCCTATTCAGCCATCCCTCAGCTCGAGATGATAGGATTGTATAATAAACAAAATAATTAGTTTCCAAACTTGTAATACACTGGAACATATTTCCTGGAATATGGTTTTTTTACAGCTGTTGTTTTGCATTCTCTCATAATTGAGAACTCAGCTCACACGTACAGAATTTGAGGAGGGTATAATTTTGCCATGAATCCAACAGATGAAACTAAATTCACACTTGTTTAGGAGAGCTAAGTGAACAAATCCTGATGCACACAGCAGAATGGCAGCCAGATCAGTACATGCCTATCACCATGCACCACAGACAAATCACAGGGATGGAGCCACGGTCCCCTTTGGGCTTCTTAAATAAGGACCACCACTGAAATTTCCAAAGGTGACTGCCTTCGCCAGGGCAGTAGCGGGAGCCAGGACACCGCTGGGCAGACTGGCACTCTGCTCCACACCAGTGCTGGCATGTACTGGTAGCACTGAAAACGAGACATATGTCAGCTGAAGCCTTTCAAACCACCTCATTAAATCAGCACAGTCTCTTTAGTCTTAAACGAGAAGTGGAGCCCGGGAGAACGGGACACTCACGGGACGAACCTTACGGGCTGTGTAACCAGACTGATTAAAAAACCTGCAGAAAGTCAGCTGAATACCTTTTTCTCTCTCCCCCGCTGTAAGACTCAAAATCCTTGTGAAATCTGAAGTCACAGCTTCATTTCCCAGTGGCGATGAAGACACGGCACCGAGAGGTGAACTCACAACTCAGAATCGTTCATCTTCAGGCAGCGGCGAACCGCACGCCAGCCCGCAGGGAGGATGGGCATGGGTGGGCGTTTGCTGGGTGACTGGGTCCTCTGCAGCACGGGTGGCACTGGCAGAAGCAAACAGCCTCCATACTTACCTCTGCCTCTCGGCACGAGCTGGAATATCAGATTGCACAAAAGAATTCAGCTGAAGACACCGTCACCCCGCGGCGACTGGCGGGCACGGGCGCCGCGCTGGCAGCACGCAGCATTACCCACTCGGGGCAGGGGTCTCCCAAGCCCGGGTCTCTACTGGTGCAGCTGAGAGGTGGTCTGTCAGCTCCGCCGGTAGAGAGAGCTGCCCCGAGTGAGTAATGGTCCCCATGCTGTGACGAGGCGCAAGGTCTGCATCTCACCACCCCGTCCCCTGCGTTTCCCCCCAGCACCTCCTCCTTTAAAGGAAAAAAAGATCAGTTTTGAAGCGACTCCTCTGAAACGCTCTACAAAAGAAACTGTGTTCGTAGAAAAATTAGCTGAAGAGATGGGATGAGATGAGGAGGGCAATTCAGGCTTCTGCTAGGAGAACAGGGAGGAGGAAGGAGAGGTCAGTGAGACTGCCAGGGTTGCAGCACCCCGAGGGCAGCACCCTGAGGGCAGCGGGGCTCCCGTGGGGCTGAGGCACAGCCTGAGCTCGGTGTGAGTGGCCAGTGATGGGGGTGAGCATCTGCCCACCTGCCCCAGCACCGTGGCACAGCAGCCCACGGCATCCCGAGCCTACAAACCACTGCCTCAAAACTAAAGCCATGCTCACAAAAACTCCTCTGATTTACAGCCTGCCTAGAAACAACACCTAGCCCCTTCTCCGCCTCCCCTAGCTTAGTCTTCTGTGGGAGGTCTCCTCTGACCCACATTCTGCTCCCTGGAGACTTCTGCCCCAAGCAGCCCTTCCTCACAGCGTGTTAGGACAAGCTGCAGGCAGACAGCACTTGGGCATTTCTGGATGAAAGCAGCAACACACGTGTCATTGTGTTGGCTGCCCTTCCCTCTTCACTGCATATCTATCCGTGGTATCACAGGACACCTGACTCCACTCCCTCAGCATCCACTGACCAGGGCCAAGGGCTTGCTAATGGATGGTATTGCTTTTTGTAAAAGGTCTTTCAGCACATGAAGCCCTGCCCTAATTAGGAACATTTTAAAAGCCTTTTTTTCAGTCTCCTTAGGGCTGTCAGCATTAGACAGCTGGGTTTAATTCAATGAACTCGAAGCAGTGAAGTTCATTGAAGCTGGTTTGTACGAAGAGTTTTCTCCCATGGAGGTAGCATTAGACAATGTGGTGCTGGATCCCAGGGGAATATTAAACATTTAATATACTGGCAAGTATAACATTATCTAAAAATGTTGTGTGAAGGATGAGCAGCAGAGCTAAAAAGCATAATAAAAAAGCTCACGCTTGTCTCCAGGCTGCTGCTGAGCTCTGCAGACCTCCAGTTATTGAACAAGCCTCAATTTGAGAGCTTCTCCTTCCTTTAGTACCACACAGTGGCTTTGCTAACGTCAGAGATGAGCAGCTGAGTAATCTCCTACGTAGCCAACTGTAAGCAACTCTTAATAGAATGCAGCAGTAATTTGCAGTAATTGTCCGAAATTGCAGTTTACTGAAAATACTGTCATTATTGATTTTGGACCAAAGCTGAAGCATTTTTATAAGCGAGAGCAGGAGTTACTGCTCCTTAAGGAACTGGTTTTACTACCTGTAGGACAGTGTCACTATGAAAATTAATCTCAGTACTTTTCAGTACAACAAAGTCTTTAAAATCAGTTTTGCTGGTAATTCCTGTACTCAAGGTGACCCATAGTAGCCAGCCTACTCTAGCTACAGCTTCTCCTCACCGGGCTGGAGGCTGCAGAAACTGCCAGTTTTACAGGGCAAGGTTGGCAATACAAAAGCACACTAGTTAACTTTTGCAGTATAGAAGCTCATTAAAGCAACTTTGAGTCTTGCTACCGTATAGGCTGCCTCAAAGACTGGGCGAAGCCTCAGTTCAGCAGAAGGCAGTGACAGCCCTGCCACTGCTGTCGCTGGAGCTAGGATCTTATCTCTCATTTCAGCTTTGGCTACTGCAAGCTCTAGCTCCTTATACATTACCGTTGCTGCTATTGTTTTGCCATTAATGGGTGGCTTCCACCTCTGCTTGACGTTATGTCTTTGCTATGATTGCTTGACTCATCGCTTGACCCCACGCTGCAATGAGATGCACACCCTCTCCTTCCCTGAGCTACGGATCCACCCAAGGAGCTCCCCTCCAGAGAGTCTCTCTGGTGGTACCAGTTCAGGCCAGAAAAGCAGAGAGGGCTGGTACTGGTTTGCTTGACCCCTCCCCAAGGAGAGCAAAGGAGCAGGGGTTCCTCATGTCTCCAGGTCTGTGCTAGCACAGTTGAAAAGAAACCTCTCAAAAGCCACTCTACATCACAGCTAAATCACGGAGAAGGACCCAAGCCACGTCCTCAGGGGTCAGCACAGTGGCCAGATGTGACCACTGGTTTCTTGTACAGTTAACAATGCCTGATTTGCTCTGCGTAGGTTCCACCTAACCTGGACTTTCTATCTGTTAGTTAAATAAGGTTTCCGAGCTCGACCAAGCCTATTGATGACATTAAATAAGACCATTTCTTTGAAAGAGCTACTGGGCAAGCAAATGGCTTTTTTTTTCCCCCCACCGCAATTATTCAAATAGTTTAAAACTGTATTCTTTTTTTTGTTTGTTTTGTCTTTGTTGGTTTTCTTTTTTTCTTGAGAAGTAAAATAACAGCCTTGCCGATTACTCTTTGCTAAGGTACCCGATTGTGGTGACATTGAGGCTGACCTTGGAGTCACCTCCCCCGCTGCCGCACTCTCCTTTGTCGTACCACCATTTGTTTTTCAATTTGTCCAAGAGGCCTTGCTCATTCAGTTTTAATACTGCCAGGTTAACAGCATTTCTTGAAACGATAAAACATAACTTGTAAGAAAAAATGCACAAATGCTTAGGAAATCGTAACGTATAAAAAAAGGAGCACAAGAGGACAAATTGGCTAAAATTTCACAGAACGTGGAGCTATCAAAATGTCTGTACAGCAAATACAGGGTTAAATATTGGAAGGTGGCATGGAGGATAACATTTGCTCAAAACTGAAGTGTGCGGGATGGGGAACTCGTCTTTGAGAAAAAAAGTAACAAGAACACCACATCATGCAGTTAACATTCGTCACGTATGGCAGGTTAACTCGGCTTTTACCATTTAAATTGAAAAAGCCATCGAACTGTAAAATTAAAACAGCAACAAACAATCAGAAAGGACAACACGAAGAGAACACTAAAAAAAATGGATGCATTAAATAAACGAAACCATCATTTACCGTCTTATTTAACTCCATGGAATATTGAAGATTTTAAACTTTAAAGTTACCTCAAAATCCACAAGAAAGAAAATGACAACACAATACATCAGGGTAGGTGGAATACTATAACAACATGGATATTGTTATATTATTCCACCCACCTTAATGCTGAGCCTTTGGGGGTTGCTACACCATAGCCCTTGGAATCCAGGTTGCCGCCGACTTTCATGGTGTCGCAGGGCTTGCGCTGCTCGATGTACTCGTTCATGGTGGACTCCAGCAGGAAGGCAAACTTCCCCTTGGACTTCCTCACCCTCGCCACCCCGTCCGCCGTCGTCTTGGTGAACACCGACGGCTCGGCCGACTTCATGTACGACCACATCTTCTCGTAGACAGCTATTTTTGACCTCTGGGAGAGATGGGAGGAAGGAAACGAAGAGCCGTGTTGGCGAGGGCACAAGACTGAGCTCCTTGGGCTCAGTGGTTTTTTTCTTCCTGTTTCCTCACTTTGAGGCATAATCAGAATTATAATTAACACCCTACAACTGATTAGGGCTGACAAATCACAAAGCCAAGGTAGCGTGGAGAGAGGCATGTTGCCCCCTCAACAACGACCAAACCATAGCACGGTCGGGGAGGGGGAAACGTGTCCCAGACATTTATTCTACTAATTGCCACTTAATTGGCAGCCTGGCAGTCAGGAGGAGCAACAGTGCGTGCCTGTCCCGGCGCCTTGGTCCCTGCTCTGTGGTGGGTTTACCTGCCTGCATGCTGCCCTGCTGCTCAGCCAGAGGGAGGAGGTTAAATCCTAGATCATCCATCACAGCCAACGCATGCGAACGAAGCCTCTCCTCTTTGCACAAATCCTCAGCGGTGGTTTTTGTGCTAACCCCCAGCTAGGAAACACCAACATTTGCTTATTACAAGTTCCCAGCAAGGCAGGAGTCTGCTTTTCACAGCAGTGATGGCAGGTCTATGATACAGGAGACCAGGAGGTCTCTAGTGGCTTCTAAGAGTGATGCTCACCTGAGGGATACAAACAATAACTACAACATCCTGTATAAATACATAGCCAAACTCTCAAAATTCAGTTTCACATTTTCACAAGCACAAATATTAGCAATAAGCTGAAAAAAATTCCTGACTAACTCACTGCATGTCATATGTATGTATATTTTTTTTTCCTTTCCTCATTTTGAGACTAAGCCAATCCTAACAGCCTCTAGCCCAGCATACAGGTTTTATAATCCAGGAAATACTGAGCAATGTGTTACTTCCCCTTCTCCCTCTTCCCCACCACTAACATTTAAACCACCCTCGGATCTTAAAGCCACCTCCAGACTCTTAAGCATCCGTAGCCTGGACTACCAGTTAAACTTTCCTGCTTGGTCGACAGAAGGCAGAAATGCCAACTGTATTTCTCTAAAGTCTAGAAATCCAAAGGATTTATATAAGGCTTTTGGTCCAAGCTGTGGGTATCTTGAATTTATGCCTCCTCCTCCTTGCCAGTTTCCTGTCCACAGCTTCCCTTGCAGAATGGGGATGAGGCAGGCAGTAGCTAAATCTAGTTCAAATGTAACCAACTTGTGGCAGAAGACCGTTCATGACCATCAGCTTGATGATTGAGACATGTTTCCTCCTCATTCAGGACAATTTAATGTGTTTTGAACAATGTAATGCCTAACAACCAGCCTCCAAACACTTCCCAGGGAGTGAGCCCTGCCTTCACTGTTCTTCAGATTAACATGCTCAGCTAGTGTCACTAGGACGGATGGAGAGGAGCACGGAGGGCACGAGTTTATTTTAATTATCCTTCCTGATGAGCTGAAAAACAACTGAAAATGCAAACCAATTAAAATCAGCTCAATTGACAATAGGAAATCAGAGAGACAACAATACAGTGCAGCTTCATTAGCAGCCGGCTGGGTGGTGGGGTGTGAAAAAACAAGCAAGAGGGATTTCAGCCGAGAGCATTTTATGGCTAAAGATGGGCTGTAAGGCTTTGTTTGTCCAGCATCAGGAGTGAAGATGTGGTGGGAAGATGTGGGATATAAATGGGGCCTGAAATGGTCCTTCCAGAGGTAAAAGAAAGGCAACAGGAACAGCCTGGCTGCCCACACAGAGACTGCGTGAGCAAGGGCAGTTCTGGGCTGACCTACTTTCAAGGTGCTGGCCCTTACAACCCTCATCTTCTTTTAGCATAAATAATACAAATGCACCTGCCCATTTATATTTGCAAATGAGCATCTAAGGGACAAAAGGAAGGTAAAAATGCAGCTTTCCTCTTTCACTTCCTATCCCTCAGCCAGCTAAAGTGGTTAGCTTTCAAAAATTGTGCATGCACTCCATATGCTTTTGCTTGTTTTCCTCTGCAGAGTGTGCCTTTAATTACATAGATAAACCCGAATTTCTTTTCCTTTTCATCTAATTCACACCGGAATATCTATCTTTAATAAGTTCTTTCATACTCTTTCCAGCTGGCCTGACTACCTAAAAGCAATTGCCAATACATCTGTGCATTGTTAATAATAACAGTTATCTGATGAGTGCCAACAGCACGCTCAGGGCTGCAAATGGCCCTGACAAAGCACGTCCCCTGCTCCAAGGGCAGAGGGTGAATATCATCCTTCATGCTTCAAAAAACCAAATTCCACCACTCAAACCTGGATCTCTTTCCAGCTTTAACGAATAGCCCAAGCTTTATAGTTTCTCCTGTCATTTAACTCTTTTGGATGATGTAGTTAATAAAAATCAGTATGTTTCTATACGATCATTGCCCTGCTCTTTTGCCAAGTGGGATTTTCAAATATGAGCATAGCAGTTTGATCTAAGAGAAGTAGACTAAAAATGCAAGCTAGAAATGCACACAGCAGGTATTGACTGGGAGAGGTTAAAATAAAATTCATCAGCACATGTTGGTTTTGGAAGCAGCGAGAACCTGGCTGGGAGAGGCTGGGGAAGGAGCCTTGGATGTCCTGGGAGCAGGGATTAGGGAGGTGACAGGCTCCAGACACTGCTTTCTGCTCCTTTAGTGCTGCTGTTTGCAGCCCTTCCCCTAAATTCATCAAGAGACCAAAATAATGATTTATAATGAGGCTTACACAGCAGAAGAGCTGTGAAACCTGCAAACCTGCTCAGAAGTGCCCAAGGGCATTTCTGCCCTCAGAGTTGTATTTTACACCAGCTCAATGACACAAAATGACCCCCTGGCTAAAGCCAGTCAAAGATACAACAAGATGAAAAGGAAGAAGGTATTTTGAGTAAATATTTTCCTTTATCCCATTTTCCAATCACCTTGAAAAAAAAACCCAACAAAACAAAAACCAAACTCGGAAGCCTGTAAAAGACTTGTAAAAAGGGAGAAGTTCTTTCCTCTAACCATGAAGTTGCAAATCCTGTGCTGAAAGAACATTTTCACCCATCTGTCCTCCTCTGCAGACGTTCACACCACCCCTCCCAAAACCTGTGTGGCCCCCAGGAGTCTGACACCCATGAGAAGGGCCAGACAGCAAGAGCAACCACAAAGAAAGGATTTACACTCCAAAATAAGGTAAGGTCTGACAGATCTGTACTGCTGCTAGAGTTCAGCAGCAGTAAAACGTTTTGCCTCTCATTAAAGTGTTACTTTTAAAGAGATACTTTGAAAAAAAGCTTAAAAGCAAAGATTTAAACCAATTCAAAGCCCATAACTGCAGTAACTCCCTATGCTCTGCAACTCCTTTTTCATTTCTTTGATATTGCTCTCAAGAAGTCTGTCACACACATTTCCTCGGGATTTCAAGGGGATATTATTATCATTTTTTCTTAAAAGCAACATTTTCAGTGTTTCATCTAGGCCTTGGGACACATTAAAGCATCTTTTCATTAACGCAGCCTTACGGCAGATATAAATAGAGCTGGCCTTTGCTTTGTCAATAGTGCTGGCTTTTTTCTTTATTTGGAGATGTTTATGCAGAAGTATGAGCCACACACCTCAGCACAAGGGTGTAGGCAGCTCCCTTTCGTGTCAGCAGCTCTCATGCTGAGCAGTCACTTCACTTGGCCCACTACTAATGGGTACCTAAATACACGTTGCTTCTGGGCAGCACAGCAGTCATTTTAAAAGAAGGTGCCAATTCAATCAGGCCACAATTTGAACACTGTCTTTCATTTTTTGTCTCTCAGTTTTGATGTATGGTTGGCTCCAGCACTGAAATGAAAAAGCAAACAAAGCCACAGCGTGCCACAGCATCAAAAAGTGCAGCTGGCTGGGACTGGGCACATGTTAGGGGCAGGTTCACCTCTCAGTTGCTGTTATTTCTTAAATCCGTTCAATAACAAAAGCTGAGTAAGAGCAGATGCCTTGGTTGCACTTTTGCACCTCCCAAACCACTCAGAGATACACAGCAAACCCCGGCACATCCGGGATGGTTCCTTGATGTTGGTTAAATTTAGCTGTGAAGTATCTTTGTGACTGAAGCCTTCTCCCATTGACCGAGTTACCTTCCCCTTTCTGCAGACATCTGTCTCACACTTCTGCTAAAAGTGACATTGTGTCACCTCCTCCACTACTAAGTAGCAGTGAGGCTATTATATTTGAAAGAAAAAGCATTTTCCCTCTATAATCAAAGTATGCTACAGGGATGCCCTTTGCCTGTTTTACAATGTTTTAGCTTCTATGCCACCCTCCCCTCAACCTGCAGGTCTTCTTCAAAGAGCCTGCCTCATGCACCCCATGAGATACTTTATTAAAACGACCACAGTGGGCTTTTGCCTCTTACAACAGGCAGCAGGAAATTATTTCCCAGCAGTCAAGCTCGAAGTTCTCTTATAAGTGATTACTGCTGATCAGTCAGTTATGAACCAAATTCACCCAAATCAATTTGGCTTTTAGAATTCATTTCTATATTCTCCCTTTTTGAGCTCTGTATGTTTGAAATATTAGATGATACTTATATTAATATTTTTACCCCTCTATTCCAAACTGAGAGAGCAATAAACAAACTTAAAAAACAAAAAAAAAGAGGAGAGAAAAAAAAAAGGAGAGAAGAGCAGGAGAGAAAGAGGTGAGGTAAGGTCCCTCCAGTAACCCAGGAGCTGGGCTAGAAGGAAGAACAGGAGAACGTTTCATGCTGGGCAATAGCAGTGGAAGAAATGGGATCTTCTGGAGAAGATGCAGAAGGAAGCCAGATACAGCTGCCTGGTCTCAGGGCTGGGTCCAGGCTACACAAACTTTAATATACTTTGGAGCAGGCCAGCATACATGGAAGGGCAGTAAATCCAACAGGGAAGTGCAGCAAGCAGGAGTGAGACAATTGCAAAGCGGGTGGAGCATCCTGATGACAGCTCACACAAAGGTAGGCAGAGAAATCAATAAAGGACCTAAAGCAGCAGAGTTAACATGCTCCTCTGCTACACCAGCCCCGTGACCACTTCATAGCTCTTTAACAAGGGAAATCTACAGCCCTAAGTCAGACAGATGTTGCTGATACAAACCACACAGGTCCATGCTAAACCCAGCGCAGATATTTAATCTGAACTGTACATTCTGCCCTTGGAGAGACACACACCTCACTGATACAAACCTAGGCAGTTAAATGTGCACCTCAGCTTCATTATCAACACTCATTGCTCTTCTCCATGTGTGCAATTAGCTCTTCTCCAGCAGCTCATGAATCCAGTAGCTGAATCCATTAAAAAGCAAGTCACTAAACAGGGGTGAAAAAATGCCAGAAGGCTGCCCTGGTACCACTGCTGCTGCTTTCCTGGACTTTCAGCATGGCAAACTGCAACAGAGTGGCTACCCCTGTCTTGGTCTTGTGGATGAGGCTTTGATTTGCTGCCTCTCCACTCCCTCCCAAGTTTGATGCCAAGGCACCTCTGCCACAGCTGCCTCTAGGAGGAGCAAGGGACAGTGGTCAGAGTCCCCAGCCCACTGCCAGCTCTGCAGCACACGGAGGCTGGCCTAACGATGCTACATTAATAATAAGAACATGATAAATATTATTAGTAAGGTCCCTCTGTTTGAGATTTCCAGGCTCTTTATTGAGAAGGAAAAAACAGGTCTCACGAAGGCCAGAGGGCTCCATTAGTCCCCCTTCCCAAGAGTGGACATGAAAGCAGAGATGTCATTTACTGAAGGTCATAGGGCACAGTCTAATAGATCAATGTCACAGCTTTTAGCCACAGATAACTTGTGATGCCAGCAATTTACTTACCTATATGGACAGAAAAATCAATCCCATCGTTACATGAACCTCTTGTTTTTATTACATTCTCGGCAGAAGAAAGTAGGTCAGATGCCACGAGCATGCACAGGGCATTTCTCTTGTAGCAAGGCCAAACCCAAAATCTACCAAACTCCCCACGATTTATCAATCTGTGGGATGCCACAGATAAGCAAGGCTCAACTAGTCTGTGTATTTGCAGGAATACAGAAATCTTTGACAACGTACCCATAAATGTGTATGAAAGGGTGAACTGGTGAATAATATTTCAGTCAAGTTTGTGACAGAGACACTGTCATGTTTTGTTGTTCAAATTAATGGCGTTACCACTTCTGCTTTGAAAATGGCATTTTCCTTTCCCAGTTGGGGCAAATGAAGCCCAGGGACCTGAAGGATTTGGCCCACAAATCCCAGGGTTGCCCATTTTTTTTGAGATTCCCTTAAGTCAGGATTCAGACAATGCTCGTATGTGGGCTGGGAGGAGAATTCCCGTCTTTTGGAGCCCCCTCAGCCCACGGGCAGCATTCCTCCCCTGACTGCAGCAGGGATGGGAGCCCAGCAGGGAGCTCAGGGAGGAGGAGGAGGTGAGGAAGGAGGGTCAGTGGCTTCGCTGCACACACGGACAGCTGGGGAAGCAGCCTGCAAAAAAAAAAACCCTCCAGGCTTCAGCATCACTACAGTTTTTCCACACCTGACATCCATGGTGACCCGACTGCAGAAGAAATTTTATCTTATAAAAATAACACAATATTGTTGGAGTTTTCTGTGTATCATGGTCATTTGGAAAAGAAGGATTTTGGCAGGAGGCAGGAAACGTGCTGCACCAGACATCTTTTCTGGAGTGAGCTCTGCTCAGACAGACAAGCAAAGGGTCACTCTGGCTGCAACCAGACGCCGCTGCCATGTCAGGAAGAGTCTGAGCAGCAGAATGTAAATCAAGATTTTAAGACATCCTTTCCTGGCACGACGCTGAATTTCAGACTACGCCTATATTCATCTCCTCACTTTATTGCTGCCATCCATTCCTCCCCGCTGCAAATGCTGATGGGGAAATGAAAAACGAGGCTTTAGTGAGAGACAAGCAGCCTCTGTGCATCCCCCGTGCTGCACGGGCAGAGCCAGCCCCCCGAGGGACCACACTGCAGGGTGACACCAGGGGCTGGGGATGGCCCCGCTCTGTGGCCATGCCTGTCTGTCTGTCTGTCTGCCAAGCCTGCCAGAGGGAGGGATGACGTCAGCCTCCAGGCTAAGGGGCATCTTTCCTGCAGTGACATATTTAGCAGAGCGGTCTCGTCGGGGGGACTGAGCAGCACACCAGCCCTGCTCTGGATCTGGCCCGTGATAAATTAACAGATAACGGCGTTTCCAGAGCACGATCTGAACGTTGTCAGGTCTAATGAGTTTGCAGCTCCAGACAGAACAGGCCAACACACAAGCAATGGTGGAGAAATCCCAGTGGACGGCAGGAGGGGATGTTTCATATTCACATCATTAGGTTCTAAATCTTCATGTGTTTTCTAACTCTTCAAAAGTAACAACAGCAGCGCTGTGAGGAATTTATCAGCACCCATGGATTTGAAATGAATCCCTAACAAGCATGTATTAATGTGACACAGCAGCATTACGTAAAGTAGGAGAGACTTGAAAAACCAGGGTCCTCGCTGTCTTGAGCAATGTCATTATTATTATCATAGAACTGCTCTCCAAAAAAAGTAGAGCATTCAAACAGCAAGTGATTTTTCCCCGAGGCGTTCTCTGCCTGCCTCGGTGGTGCAGACACAGTGATGATGTTAACTCACTGCTAGCTGCTGTGCCAGGCTTTGCCAGAGCTGCATCCCCCTGCACTGCCTCACCCCAGGACACCACCCACCTCCACGGAGCAGCCCTGCTCTTACAGACAGAATCAAGACATAGGGCAGCTGGAAAGCCTAAAATTAGTAAAATGCTTCGGCCACCTTAACCCCAGTACCAGCCAAATGCCTCCTTTCCAAGGAGGGGATGATGGATGAGCTGTTAATTTTAGTTCCCATAAGGATACACTTTCCTCTCCAATCTGTACGCTTAAAGACATCAGATCACTTCATGGGAAACCATTTCTTTTGCAATTATGCCACATTTTATTTCCTGCTGTTTTGAAAACTGCCTGTTAGCCATGTGGCAGAAAGGAGGTTCAACAGATAAAGAGGGAAAAAAGCCCACAAGTAGACTTTCTATCACGCGTGCAGTGGAGAGGCTGTCATCTCTCTGCACACAGACATCCACCTCTTAATATTTGTGCACACCCTCACCTATACCAATCAGGAAAGGAATATACGAGTGAATAAGTTTTTCACACTTTCTCTGTTGAAAACCAGTTAAACTACAGTACTTTTTTTTTCAGATTAAACACTGCCATGTTGCCTGTCAAAGATCTACATGGCTCACATTTGAAACTATCACTTTTCTGTGATGTTCTGTTCTTCAAAGTCCATAAACACAATCACACTTCAATATTTTTGTCAGGCATTTGTTATGATGACTGCGTTGTTTTGCTTGATGCCAAGAACACAGAAAGCTTAAAACTGCTAATCACAGTTTTATCCAAAGGCAAAAGCAAAGCACTTGTATGAACACTGTGCTAGAAACAAGTCCTTCATCTTCACTAGCAAAGTCATTTTGAAATTAAAAATCAAAGAGTTTAACTACAGCTGCAGCCCTTAGCGCTGCGTGTGCAGAGTTCACGATGGTCTTTTTAATAGGCTCTAATGACTATTTCAATATCATTTGATTGCACAGAATGCATAAAAATTGCAGGGCAGCTATTGGTTTATAATTTAAGGCTTTCCTTACCTAAACAGCTCACTGGTGGAATTTATTTCCCTTACCTCTTGTCTTCACACAACCCTGTCATCAGAGGAGAGCAATGAGCTCTTTACCTTACAACTGGGTGTAGCTTGCTAGCACTGCAGAAGGCATTGGAGTCACTCCTCCTCCTCTCTCCCTAATGGGGCTGGGATGGTGCCATCTCCTGCCTTGTCTGCCACAGCCTGCCCCTGCCCAGGACCCCAGAGGGACCGTAACACCCACCAGGGTGTGATCCAGCAGCACTTTGCTCCCTGGAGCTGGGAGGGAACCGCTGGTGGCACTGGTGGCACCTCATTCACAGCCTCGACAGGGTGGTAACCCTGTTTTGTTACCCCAAGTGCTTTTAGGGGAAGGTATTGCAAAATCCTTCTGATGGGGCTAAAGAATGTGTTTTTTTGTTTTTTTTTGGGTTTTTTTTTTTTTTGGTTTTTTTTTTTTTTTTGTTTTTTTTTTTTAAATTTTTTTTTTAATTTCCAAGGAATTGGGGTCAATCTGTTCATTTGCACTTTCACTGTTTTTTTAGAGAAATGTTTATTTTCTGCTTTGGTGCTAATCTGTCTGGTGTTTTTTTCTTTTCTTTTGAACTAATTGTTTTCTATATTTGCTTTAGTTTTACCATCTAAACCTAAAGTTCTCTTCAAGAGGTACCTCACCAGTCTTCTTACCATAGTCACATGCTTTTTCTGATACCTTTTTCTATGTCAAAACACCTTTCCTCAGAGCAACCAGAGCTGCACAGAGAAAAACAAAGCCCCTTGCCACGTTGTCTCGTGTCTCAAGGGCAATGGGAAGGGGAGGCTTCACACAGGAGGCACAGGGAAAGCACACAGAGACTCCTCGGTGTCCTCAGGTCAGCCGTGTCACCCATGGGTCCTGAAGGAATGGAGACTTTAGCCATAGCTGTGAATTTTGTAACATGTTGCAGAAAATTCCTAAAACTAATATCAGAAGTATCTGAAGTGTGTGTGAAGGTTGAGGTCTTCATTGACAGCAGAAGCAACGTCAGTGTCAAGCTCTCTCCCCAACACGCATGAATATCAGTGGCAGATAGGAGTAACCAACTGGAACAGCAGGAGCCATCATGTCAAAAAGATCTTTGACCTTTCTACTGAAACTCCTGACAGGCCTGGCAATTAATGCCATTTTCAGGAGAAAAAAAAAAAAAAAAGGAACTGACTTCAGAGCAGCAAGTTACTTCATCTGAGGTACAGGGGAGCCATCAGATAGCAGGGTCGCTTTGTCAGGGACACTCTTGAACCTTGCTGAGAAAGATACCAAGTTCTACAATAAAATATCAGTCTTTTGAGGCCTCCTTTTTCCTTAGGTTTAGTTAACAGTGATTAACTACACTGCTAATGGTGTCACACAAGCTGCCTTCGATTTCCCACAAACGGGAGAAGGACCTAGTGCAAGATGTTGGTACCTTACCTGCCTCAATATTTCAACCTGTAAAGCCTTGTCACACCAGATGAGTCTTGAGGACACCTGAAATTTCAGGTTCTCAGTACGGTGTACACCAGTGGGTCACCTGCATTTCTCAACAAGCAAACACATTCTTGGCAAGTTATTCTACAGAAGCCTCTTAACACCCCTATCTGCTACCAGCTGAAAGAAGCCACTATAAATTCAAGAGCAATTTGCATTTCTAAACGTCTAGAAAGCTCTTCTGCTTCTACTGAAGTTTAAATACAGCCAAGTTTACATAAGAATTAATAACTGGTTGTAAAGGTCGTGCCATTTGAATCTATGCATATTGGAGGTGTGAAACCTATTAGACTGTGGTATTATACTTAGGCTCAGTGCTGAATTTGGATTAAACAGTGTTACATTGATTTGATTAGCTGCTCAGATATGCTGAAGCTTTAATTGAATGTATTAGATGATGTTAATTCTAACAGTTACACCCTGTAGTAGTAGTAGCTTAGTGATTAGAAATTGCTTTCGAGTACAGGCCTCTGCCAGTTCTGGAGAAAGAGACAGAGGTGTTTTGGAGTCCTTAATCTGGGACTGTATGCTGATAAATATCTAAGGAGAGGTTCTTTCTTTTCCTTTTCAATATGAATGAGTGCCCTTTGAAAGCCAAAAGAGAATTGATGTAAACTATTGATTGCCATTTAAATGCCTTTATAAGCTAATTAGTGCAAAATGTAAAAAGTTTCTGAGCAGACACAAGCTACAACCATGAAAATACAAGAATGCTCACTTGGTTCTTAAATATATTGGGGGGGCCAAGTCTTCCAACAAGTGAGGAGCATGATAGTGCCTGCTGTGAAACTTATCAAAAACAGGTTCTTTTGTTGGAACTGTGAGGACAATGCCACTCTGGCAGCAGTCACTGTGCAGCAATGGTGTATCCAGCTTTAACCTGCAGAGCTGGGAGAGCATCTATCTGGGAGACACTGTGATGTTTAGGGAACCAGCCAAGACTATAAAATAGGTCACTAGCTGGAGTCTGCCCAGGTCTGAAATGTCTGAAAGTCATTACCATCTGTTCCTCTGAAATGAGGTGCTGGTACTGGTCCAGTTCCTAGCAGATAGGTATCTACACTGTAAAAGAAACCTTCAGAAGTGATCTTAGTTGGAAATGGCGTTGGCAGAAAGGAGCCACAGACCGGAGGCTCTAAAGGAGCTCCTTCTAGCACACACAGAGAAGATGGTGGGTATCTGAAGCTCATTTATGTGTCATCCCTCCCTGATGCATTAGGAGGCAATTCCTCCTTGCCGTTGTCAGTCTGGCACCTTTCCCTGGCCAGCTGCAGCCATTAAGATCCATATCTGACTCCTACCTTTGAGAAATGTTCTAGCTTTACGGCTCTAGGAAGACACATACCCATAGAAGCTTCTTTATGGGACCCTGGAGAGACTGACCTCTGCCTCCGGTGTGAAGTCACGGCCTGGCCACAAAGCCAAGTTTCTGTTCTTGGTGCCTCTGCACACGTGCTGAGCTCCTGCTCAGGAAGCCAGGTAACTTCTCCCATCTCCAGGGAAGCTCCAGCTACCTCTCCCACACCACAGCCAGAGCGTGTGTTCACACGACTGGGAAACCAGCAACTTGCTTCTGTAAGCATCCCCTCAGTGAGAAGCTTCCTGTCTCCCTGGGCAGACATCCTGAGCCACTCAGCCAACTGCTGCTGAAATTGGTTAAAAGTTGGTGGGGAATGGGCGGAGGAGGATGTTCCCCTGACAGAGGGACTAAGCACCACGCAGTACCCAGGGGGACTCGCAGCTTTTTCTGACTCAGACCCCTATCACACCCACTGATGCTGCAGCAGAAAAGAGCTTACAGGGAGAAAAGTGTCCCACAGCACAGAGCAGGCACAGCCTGTGCAGCTGGCACTCCCAAAACAAGTGCCCTCCAAGAGTTATTTCAAGTTTCAGCCACCATTACCATCTTGCTAAGTAGCTAATAAAGACTGTACAACAAAGTATTTATGTGAACATATGCATTTAATCTAAGGCAAAGCTCTTGCCCTTCTCAAATCAACTGGAGAAGACTCTAATTACAACAGTTTCACGGCTGCATCGCTCTATCCAAATTAATTACTCTGCAAAAGTTAATACAACTGAAATTATACTGTGCCCCCCAAGGATGCCGAGGAGAGAGAAGCACCACTGAGGGCCCATCTTCCTTCCCACTTGGCCCATCCAACCACCCAGAGCAGGTGTTAGGCCTCGCTCCACCACTGCTGGGGCTCTGCTCTCCTCCCTCCTCAGCCCACCTCTCCCTGACTGATGGAGCTGGCAGCTCCTGACAGATCATCCTCATTTACAGCCCTGCTTCCTCCAGCACCAGGAGAGAGTCCCAGCTCATCTCCAGACTATTAACAGCACAACAAAGTATTCATACATTTACTAGACTTTGTATCCTTTCACACGAAACACTCATTCCTTTGATCTCTGGGTGAGAAGGGATCTCCTTGTTATGTCAGACTATTAAGGAAATGAAGAAACAGCCCCATACAATCCCTCTTTCTGTATTAATGGCAACAAGATACTCAAAAGAAGATTTTTTTTCCCCCTAAGAACAGTAGAGTGACTGTAAACAGCACAAATAATTCTAATCAAGTTGTGCTACCTCTTCTGACAGGTCCACTCAACCCATTTTTGCTGTGCAGATAATACTGCCTCAGGCTGATAATTAAACAGAATACAAATTTTTACACACTCATATCACCCCTACCGGGTCAGTGTTTCTCTTACAAGGATTTTAATACAAACAGAAGCCACTGTAATGCACCAGCCGCCACAGTTAACTGAGAACTACTGGGTATCTATTTTTACATAAAGATGTTACACACACGTAAGGCAGAGGACAAAAGCTTCATAAAATACCTTTGTGTATTTTATGATTTCAGATTTATATATACATGTATGTGGGTGGATGGCCATGTATTGATATTTTAAGCAAATTCAAGGAGCCCCCAGTAGTTCCTCAAGGAGCCCTGTGTTTCACCAGCCTACAGCAGCAAGGATTTTTGGCTGCCTCCTCCCTCACACTAGCACCTGGCCAGTATGTGACAGGCAGCACTGAGCACTTTTCTGTACAAAACCACCTTGAATGGCACCTGATTGGCACTGCTGAGAGGGAACCAAGAGCTCCCTGAAGGGGCTGAGCGCTTCAGTTTGCCCTTGGGAAGCCCAGAAATAAGAGTTTTTCAGTTTGCAAAGTTTTTAGATACATAAAGTGGCCTGAGGTCATATTTAGATTTTTTAACGACCCTCACCTACCCCTCTGCAGTTCAGCTTGTGGCTTGGCAAGTGGAGAAGGAAAGAATGACCCTAAATGGAAGTGTATATTCCCCCTGACCCCTAAATACTGCAAACTCAGCATTTCCCAAACCAAGGTGAATACAAACCAGCGTTCTGGGGTGCAAAAGTTTCCCCCCTGACTGCTCGATACAGCCACAGCCAGATGCTGGTGAGCAGTGAAGACACAGCAACAACAACTGCAGCAATCAGTGCACCATATAGAACAGAGAGCAACACATGCCTCCCATCCCCCTCCTCGTTCTGGCAAGTGAACAGGGATGTCGGATGGCATTAAGGGCTGCCAGCTGGGCAAACAGAGCAAGTAGGTCAAGAGCATCACTCCTCCAAGAGTTTTCTTTGCTAAATATTGTGCTAACGACTGCATTATTGCTCATCAGACCGAGGTTCTGAAACTGGTGTTAAAAAAACCCCCTTCCCGTGATAGCAGAGGTCAGGTTTTCCATCTTGAGATGTTTCAGGTTGAGCAAAACCATCCATTTGTGATAAAATGCCTTTTGATATTAAAGACTGCACTCAGGCCTGTCCTGATTGCACAAAGCAGCTTTCACTGAGACAGCTATTAGAGTTGGGTAGAAACAAACAACGGAAAACCATAAATTAGGCACTCACAGTTTAGAAAAGCTCTAAGGGAGGTTAAACAGACTTACTCTAAAGAATTCTTTGGTTGAGCCTGAATCCAAAGTGCCATAGGCTATTTCAGTTTGTTTAGCCAGGTCCTCTGCACTCTCTATGGGAGAAACCATCCTTTCCACCGTGAGGAAGGCAGCAAGATTAGCAGTGTAGGAAGAGATAATGATGAGAGTGAAGAACCACCAGACTCCTCCGACAATTCGCCCTGAGAGAGATCTATGGAAAAACACACATCATCAAATTGCTTTGAAGACATTCCTTGATCTTTTTTTTTTTTTTTTTTTTATAAATTCATTGATAAATTTATGTGCACAACCCTTCTGTCCAGATCCTCCAGGTATCTGTGAACAGGCAGACTGTGAGCCAGTTCCTGATGGCCTTCCTCAGGACAGCACACTCAGCATGTCTTACCTAGACTGAAGCTAGGTCTTACCTAGTTCAACTTGCTCTGCAGTCTTTCAGTGAAAACAAGGACCACCAAGAAATAATTCAACAGTCAACACCATCAGAGGCTTGGAGAGGAACAAGCTCTCCTGATTTCCACACAACCTTTGCTGGAGAAATCTTCTGCCAGAAGACTTTTGTCTTCTCTGCTTGCCCAGCCTCTCCCTGAGGCTGGATCTGCCTGCTGCAATGTGCCAGCATTGTGTCTCTTAGGGGGCTGCCCAGCCTGCAGGACACCAATGTACCTTCTACTGCATCAACTCTCAAAATGTAAGATGTAGCAAGCTGCAAAAAGGAATCTGAGTAAATGTGCAAAGGGAAAAAAGAGATCCAGTATCTCCCTCTCACCACAACCTAGCAGGAATTACAGACTGAATCTGCATATTGAAGTGAGGAGGGAGGCTGGTTTACTTTATGTTCCATGTTAATTAAAATTTGCATGTTGCACTGTTACAGATTCCTGCTTTGTAACCACAAGAGCAAGAGAGAAGGAAGGAGAAAAAAATATAATTGTGTTCTGGGCTTTGTGGTTGTTTGTTTTTTTTTTTTTTTTTGCTTTTAAAAGGATACCATAAGGGTTAAAAAAAAAAGCCTATCTGTGAACATGCAGTTACAAAATGCCTCCTGGTCAGGAGGTCTAGATCCTGTCAGTAAGAGCTCTTGATGCTTTAATGCAACTGAATGTCAGGCTCAGAGTATTGTTTCAGGGCTGAAGGATGCCAGTGCCATGCTGCTCAGCTGGGTGGGGGATCTGCCCACCATGTGCAGTGCCCATTCTTCAAAGACAGCATGTTGACCAGGAATCAGCCGAGGAGCTGAGACAAAGCTGCTTCATATGTTTTCCCTTAACTCTACTGATACCAGTGGAGGAAGAATCAACCCCAGACACATTAAATGCGTGGAACCTGGCTGCTGTAGTCCTCAGTTTGTGTGAAGGGAAGAAAGAGAAAGCAAGAAAACTCTTACCTGTTTATTTGTTTCCATCAAGTGCCATCCCCAGACAGTGGGTACAAGTTGTCCTACCAACAGATGGAGATAGGAAAAAAGCAAAAGGCTCGTGATGTGCCCCCACCCCAACTAACAAGGGGGTTAGCTGGCAAACTGCCTAGTCTTGGCTAGAGCCCGAGCTTGCCTGAGCCACTAAAAAATCCCATTAAATTATATATAAAAAAAAAAATCCATCTAACATTAAAGAACATAGCAAAAAAAAAAAATTGCCAACACAACAAGAAAAGCAAGAGCAATCTGGAACAGGTGAGAGGAACGTGGAGCAACAAAGCAAGAGGTGAAGCACTGCTCATCTCCACTCTGCTCTGCCCACGAAAGGGAAGCAGCAGCTCCCACGGAGAGGGCAGAGGCAGGCTGGGTCCCATGGACTGCAGCACACTCCACTTGCCAGCACAGCCAGCACCCCACGGACTGCTGTGGCCAACCTGCACCAACGTGCAAGGCTCTTCAGGTGGGTACAAAGCTCAGGGCAGCTTGAGGAGTGAAGCATCACCTCTTTGTCCATCTTCTGAGGAGTGAACCCTGAGAGACACCACCATTGCTCTGGCCTCTGGGTGCTTCCTCAGAGACACCACCACTGCTCTGGCCTCTGGGTGCTTCCTCGGGGCACACATCTGCTGGGTCATTGACAAGGGGAGGAGGCATCCCTGCCTTGCTTGAGGGCCTCCCAAGAGGATAAATGGCTTCCACGTTTCAATCTGGGCTGTGCTGCAGCTGTGCTCACTATCAGAAGGCTACTAAGCAGCTGCAGAAATATAAAACCAGAATAATGCAGTAAATCAAGGAATCTCTCTACTCTGCTGTACATGCTTTGTAAGTATCAAGTGAGCATCTTGGCATTTTACAGACAGCTGAAGTCCTTCCTGGCCAGCTCCCTTACCAGTTAGGGTCTCGGGATTACCTGCTTTGTAAAACTTGATGCCCTACACTCCAAATCAGCCTCTTACATGAGCCGGTGCAATTTTAGCCAACTAGAAAGTAGCACCTGCCAAACTCATCCTGTAAGGCTCCCTCTGGAGCCAGTGGAGAGAAGGAGAGGAGACAGACCCCCTCAGAAAGAGATTTATCTCACTTGCTGTAGTGTGGGATAAGCCTGAAGGTGCCCATCTGTCTCATGGCTTTGGAGGGAACCAAGATGCCCAATTAAAACACAGCCTGTTGCTTCTCGATGGCCACATCAGGTGAAGTTCCCCTCCTCTTGGTTCATTCCTTCACTACATGCTTTGTGTCTTCAGAGAAGACCTGGAGCTGCAGTTCTGAGCAGCAAAGACCTGCAGCAAAGTGGACAGTTTCAGAGCCAGGCTGAGCAGAAGTCTGGGTAGCAGGTGAGGAAACATCCACTTCCACACAGCCAGGCCAGCTTCATCTGGGGTTTCCAGGCTCCTGTGGCACTCTTGCTTTAGAGTAGGTCTTGAAATAGATTAAAAAAAAGACTCGCCAGTGTGTTTAGATAAATTCAATGGAACTAGTCAGAAGAAAATAGTGTGTTCATTCTCCCTCTATTTTCCCCTAGGAAATGCCTTACTTGCATTGGTGGCTGCCCTCTTCTATTAGCAGGACAGAGAGGTTGCTGGGATGAAGATGTGCAGAAGACAAACATTTCCCAAACCAGTCTTCCTCAAGCTCACACTGCTGCAACAACAGAAGGTCTGCGTCGAGCTGCACGCTCGTACAGCACCTTACACGCAGAGAAAGGCAAAAATATCTTGTCCCAGAGATCTTGCAACCTGCACGAACCACGTCAGACAGATACAAGACAGAGATGGAGAACAGCTGAAAGGCAGGGAAAGGTGGGCATGGCCGGGTCCCTTGATGAAGGCGGCACTTCTCCGAGGGTCCTACATGCAAGAAGGGCTCTTGCTAGATGAGGACTGCAGCTCTTCTCCAAAGAGTTGAGGACACTTGAAAGAAAACTGGGTATCACTACAGAGCTGTTCTCCCAGAGCCTTCCAGCGAGCACAAAAAGGAGATTGAATGGCTGCTGTCATGAACCCTCCTGGGCTGACACAGCTGTAACTGCTGGGAGCACAGGATGGGGCAAAAGAAAACCAGAACAAACCACAAAGCTGACACTGAAGGACAGACAGACAGACAGAGGAAGTCGAAGAACAAGAGCATGGATGAGCATGGCCTGGCAGCCTCCTTGTCCAAAGGCCCCCAACTGTCCCCAGTCCATCTGCTGGTATGAAGACTCCTTATACCCACTGCAGGGGCTGGTGTGGAGGATGCAGGAGAGAAAGGGTTAGTACAGAAACAGCGGGCTGGTGATAACAGAACATCTGTATGGTTTGTACTGTGAACCACAGGAATGTTTGTTCATTACTCAGATAATAATCATAGAAAAATCAATCACAGCTTTTAATACCAGCACCACCTTTCCTGATGAAGACATACCTGTCCAAGTGTGCAGTGTTGTAATTTAAAACCAAACAGCTAATGCTCTATCCCAACATGCCATTTTCCAAATTACTTCAATAAACAGATACTTTGCACGACGTTATTTAAAAGTGAATTAGCATGTTAACAAATGAGAGGAGTAATAAAGACCTGGAATACCAGAATTATAATTTAATTATCAAAACAAGGTCAGATGGTGTTTTCAAAAGGAAGTAAACAGGAAGAATGCATACCTTGAGAGGAAATTTAAAAGGAAGCATGGAGTCAAATGAGAGCAAATTAGTAACAAGAGAAAAACAAAATAAATATTCAAATTCACATTCAGTTTCCAGGAGAATAATACATTCAAACAAAACCTCCTTTATTTATCAAAATAACTTGAAGTTTCTTGCTATGCCTGGCCATAAAACATATTTGATTTCCTGCAGTCCACAGAAACAATAAGCTGCTGACACTACTCAGCGTTTAACTGGGCTCTGCTTCGACACAAGCTGGCTGTTGGACTGACGGATAACCCTGAACCACTTTGGTGTACTCTCCTTGTCCATAAGCCCTCCATATTCTGACACCCAGTACCTGGTTCCCCCTGAGCTGGGAGCTCCAGCCCCTGCTCACACACCCGGCCAGCCCTCTGCCTCTGCTGCTGGCCCCACGTGGCCACCGGGTCCTCCCCTCGGCTACTGGGACAGCACACGGTCAATAACAGCATCTAAAGTGCTGACTTGAGATGCTTCTGTCACAGGAACTGACAGCGGGAGTTCCAGAAATATCTCGTTACCCAGCTCTCATTGCTTCTTTGAAAGTCCCACAAAGTCATTCCCATGGCCTTTAATAGGAGTCTCTTGAGTCTTCTGCTGTGAAAATAGGGATCTAGAAATATACCCTCCTAAATGACCGACCTCAGGAGATAATTTTTAATGAACCCCCCGTCTTTTTCCATCAGCAATTAATTAATCTAGCTGCTTTGTTCCAGATGAATAAAGAGCAAAATGAAAATACATGCTCTCACAGAGATTTCAAAGATACTTTTGCTTAGAACACTGCTACAAATTTGACTCTGTTTTCTCCCGATCCCATTTGCCGTACACATCTTACATTAAAGTGAGTTTAATAATCTACTTTTGATCCATCAAAAGTGAGTTTTCAATGCTTCAGCTCACTATGCAGAAAACACAGCAGCCTTTGATAGCAGAACAAAACTGCTGGAACAAATGTTGATTCCATCAAGGGATGCACTAACCCCCATCCTTTGGCTGCTATCTGATTCTGTTTAGACGACTCCTATTAAATACAAAGAGGGGAGTATAGGGATATATCCTCTGGAATATCCACACAGCATACTCACCGAGGATAGATCTAACTAGTCATTAGATGTCACAGCTGTTCCACACAAAGGCAGCTGAAAGAGCTTTTATCAGCAAGTACAAAAGTGATCTCTCCAGACTGCTTGTCGGCATCTCTCTACAAGTGCTGTACGCTCTCATATAAGAAATTTATTCAGACAAAACTCACAATGGAAGAATGAAGCCCCTTTTAATGGCAATAAAATAGTATGAAACATTCATATAGTCAATGTACTGTGAATGGTGTAACCTTACAAAGATTAAGAATGGAATACTTGGGAATAGTCCTTTCTATGGAAAAGAAATTTGACATTTAATCAACTTAAGTCAACATACCGGTCAAAGGAATAGTGTTTCCTGAATTGAAACCAAAGTATTAAGTTTCTCTTTTTTTTTTTTTCAGTAACAATGCATGTACCTGCCTGGAATCTGTTATCATGAAAGATAACAGAATTCCTGGACAAAGTCTTCAAATGAGGGCCAGGTATTAATACTGAGCTAATAGCTTCTGACAGATAAAATAAAGAGGTTTACTGCTGTCTTTTTTTCAGTGGGTATTGCCAAGGCACTTATCAGGGTAGTATTGAAAAAAAATAGAATAACTTCCAGTCATTATATAAGGTAAATGGCTGAACATGTTAAAGAGTCACATGAGAGCTTAACAAAAATCCTGTGCGCTTCTATTTAACTGTCAACGAGCAGAGCTATGGGAACAGTGCAACGCCTGCAGCTTTCCATGTGATGTCCCAGTGCTTATTTCCCGGTCCTTTATATTGGGCACTCACATGGCCAACAGCAATTTAAATGCTCTCACTACTCAGCACCTTTGACAGCAAGCAGAGAGGCAAAGTTTCGATACAGGATTTAGGTGTAAAGCAGCAACACAGTGTGTAAACAAGAGGAGAAGGCCAACAGCTACAGCTAGGCAGTGAGGCACACCCAAACACCACCAAAACTAGCACACGGTGACAGCCAAGCCAAGGTGTGTGCCTGCTCTACACAGGATCTGTCAATGCATCTGTCAGTGCATATGAAATTTAACTGCTGCTATCAAGACTTTTAAAACACTTGCATGACTTGCATCAAATACCAGAGGCCAGCACCTCTGAGTCCTGGATTTTGCTGTGATCATCTTGGATGGGCAACGAGTGTGAACTTGAAGGATCATTATCACATTATAACAGGTAAAAAACATGATCCTTTCCATGGAACTTCAGGGAAGTTTTGTTACTTGCTTCATGGAGGCTACTCAAGATCCCTGCCATTATATGGACAAGGAAAACCTGGCAACTTTTCAGTGATTTAGGTACTGAAAAAGGTATGCAAATATGGAGATCGAGAAGGTGCATTTTGAATATAAGTCCTTATTTAGAAATGATCTGCTTCTTCCTTTAATTAGCAACCTTGTTAAATGGAAAAACTGCATCCTGTTTGTACCAAGAATCTATTTTGAATAATTAAATAGCTGTCAACTGGTTATTAAAATACTGTCACACAAAATATAACTAGTGCTCCATCACTAAGAAACTAGATGATTTTACTGCTTATCACAGGCACATCACTGAAGTACTTTACCAGTGCAAATGTAGAAACATAATACATATTATTCAAAAACCATTTGTGGTATACATTGTTCAATTAGAGAGAACTTCACTCTTCTCAGGTGGTTCTCAAAATGCTTCTTTGGAAAAGAAACAGAATTCTACAGTAGTTAATACCAGTGCTCTCTGTTAAGTCTGAGCTAGTTTCAAACATGTTTTACTACTTTAGACTTTCTTCATGATTGATAAAAATGTATAAACTGGCAATGCTCATTAGACCGTATGGACAATGAACACAAGGACAACAGGTTAGACTGGACTGAAGTGACAACACACACACAGGGTAGTGCTCAATAGATGTTAGAGGGGCAGGGATGGAGACCTGAACATAGGAAAGACAGCGGTAAGCAAATTAGTAATAGATGAAAGGATGGTTCAAGGAGAACAAAACTAGAGAAACTAGGCACAAAACTAGGCACAAAAGAAAGCAGAAAGACCAGTGGGAGCCATGACAGGAGTGGAGATGTTTTAAAGTGCTGTTGCATGTGACTTTTTAAAATAAACAGATCTTATTTTATAAAGCAGAATGTTATATGTACCAAGGAGATGACCGTAAAATGAGATATGCAGCAAAAACACGGTAGCCCTCCAAGCATTGCTGAAAGCAGAAACCCCTATGCATTTCACAGCCTCAACATGGTGTATATAAGTTTGGCAGAAAATGCATACCCGGCGTTACAAAGCAATGCCACTCTCTCTGGAGGTGAATGTCAGCACGCATGGTGGCTTGATGGTGATGTTTAGCATTGAATGCAATGTCAAAATGAAAAAAAATTGGAAATAAAAAGAAATTTGAAAAAGTAACATATATGCACCATGGCATCAGCAAATGACCATAAAATGCAAAAAGGTGATGGAGTGATACGGAACAAACCTTGGAGAAATATCGCATCCTTGCTGCATAAAGGCACCCAGGGAAAACCAAAGGCTGTTAAATATTCCAAACTCATTGGGAGGGTCGGGAGGATTCTGAGGGTCACGTGGTTCTTCACTGCTGTCTTCCAAGTGCCATTCGTAAGGGCTGAATCTGCTGACTAGGAAAAGAACTACGCTGACGCCAATGTAAGCAAAGACTATACACATCCAAATCTCATAAGCCAAAGGATCCAAGAAAGAGAACACGCCCGGTTTAGATTTCTGAGGCTTCTTGATCATGATGGAGATGCCCAGGCTCATAAAGGGTTTGGAAAAGTCTATGACTTCTTCTCGCACCAATGTTATGGTGAGGGGGGCAACAGCTATATCTGCTCTCTGAAAAGGGAAAACAAACCCAAGTTAGTTACTGAACAGTTGCAACCCAGTCACAATCTAGTCTCAGCCTAACGAATTGGATGATAAATTACAAGAGTGAGTAGGAAACAGCCTATTTTGCAGGCAGTGAAGTTAAGGACTACATGATATTGAAAATTACTAAGGAGAAAAATGACAACTGAATCTGTGCAAGGGCCTCGTGACAGAGGCAGATAGGCACCAACATGTATTCATGTTTCTGTTAAGTTAAAATGGATGAATAACCACCATGTGAACAGGAGAGTGAGATGGCTACTAAAACTCATTTTCCAGTAAAGGTCTGTTATCCATCTGTCTTTAAGACTTTGGGCAAATTGTGTGTTTGTTATATTTTAGTTTTCTCTTCTCTGTTCTTTCAGTAAGTTCTCATGCCTTACTGCTTAGTCCAGGATCTTCAAGAATAACTTAAGTCATCAGTCACTGAATTTCAGCTGCATTTGAGTGCTATCACTCGTATACTCCTTTAAAACCCCACTGCACTAAGGGACAGAAGATGGTGAAACTGAGGTGGTAAGAACTAAACAGCCCACCCTCTCTGTGGTCACTGAAGAACAGTAATAAAAAAATTGTGACTCCCTGGGAAATAAATAGCCTGGGTTATCTGAGAAGAATGCAAAGTAGTTACTTTTCACTATAACGTATGTCATCCTATTTTATAGAACTTGGCTCTACAGAGCTGTAACACAGACCATGCCCTGGAGCTGTGCCATCTGGAAGCACAACCTCACCTCCCTCAGCTGCCACTCACCAGCACGTTGGTACACCCTGACCTGAGACCCTTCCCTTCAGTCAACACATCTTTGCTGGATTCCATGGGAGGGTAAGAATGTAAAGTGAAAAAATGTATTACCCCATTAAAAAAATAACATTCCAGAATAGATCTTTGACATATTTAATTGTATCTGTATTTCTACACCAGCCAGCTTCAAGTTCATGCTGCTTAGACAACGTAGCCTTGATTCAGCCAAGCATTCAAGCAGGTGTCACAAAGGGCAACAAAGGGCACTAGAATGTTAAAAAAAAGTGCTCTTTTCTTTTAAAAATCATTGTTATGAAAGTCTACATACCTACATACACATCTTTGTCAGCTACTTTAAACACTCTAACTATTCATGCTATTCAAACTTTTAAAGATGGCCTTTCATTGGTAATTAAGAATTTCACACAGAAAAAAAAATTATTTTTTGGGACAGTTTAGCTTACCAGTACCTAAACTACTGTGCATCTTTTAAACCAGATTTTTGGTTCCCACTAATAAATATGTATCTCTCTCTGGTTGAAAAATAAAACCTGATTAAGTAGAAGTTTGAATGGAAATTAATAGGAAATGTTAATAAGAAGTGATTAAAATCTGTGCCATAAAATAATAGAACATGTCTTTATGTAAATCTGTTGGTGACGTACATGACTTTCAGTAGTATCTGATTTTTTCCTTCTCTTAAATAGTTGGTTTGTTTTCTTTTTTTTTCTTTTAAGTTAAGTTTAATAAGCAGAAATGGCTAAAGCTGCCCATAAGGTTGATCTCAGAACCACAGCTCTGTGCCAGCTGGTGCCTCAGTGGCACTGTGTGGCCATGCCCGAGGCACCTTCTTGGTGTTTTAAGGCTGTGGCTACTGACAGAGCTGTTGGACTGGCCCCCTGCGGCCCTTCCCACAGCAAGTCTGCCCCCTCAGCCTCTTTAGACATGTGTGTGCACTAGGACATTGCCCTCCCCCTTCCTGGAGGAGAAACCCTTCACCTCACTTGTGGTCACTTACTGCAAAAATCTAGCTTGACGTGGCTCAAATAGAGCACCTGAAAATGCTGGGTGTCCAGTGGCTTTGCAGAGGAATGTGTTATCCACCCGAGCAACAGGCTTGAGGGGACATGAGCAGAGTGGGGTAAAGGGACTGGATGGTGCTGGAACTTCTTCACTGATAATTTCCCCCAAAATCATAGAATCACAAAGGTTGGAGAAGACCTCTAAGATCATCAAGTCCAACCGTCAACCCACCACTACCATGACCACTAAACCATGTGTTCTCTTGTAGCTCCTGCTTGCTGAGCCACTGTTAAAAGATTAGAATTCCACAGTCAATAAGCTTGAGATGCATAAGAATATAATTCTAAAATGTAGGCAGAGTCCACTGCTGGCTGGAAGACTAAGCACTCTAACCACAGCTACTGTATTTCATGTTGAACTAATGAGGTACTTATAAATTAATCCTTATTAGAACAATCTTAATGGAACAGGACCCCTGCAGAGGCTCAGCAATGATTCCACGTGAAGCAAAGCTTAGGTGGGAGGTAGGTGCCTTACTGCCTGGCCCTCCTGCACATGGCCAGCCAGCCTTGGAACAGCTCATCAGGGTAGGAAAAGACTGGTTCAGCCATAAGAGCATTTAGAGTCTGCAGCGTTTCCCTGGACTTGGAGAAATTTAATACTCCCAAAGTAATATTTTAATTGCCAAAGTAGACACGGTGGAGCTCTTCCTAAGTGCTGATGCAGCACGCAGTAAAGTCTGTATCTCCTTCATGAGCAGCTGAGTCCATGCAGGATGTTCTTGTGGGGGCTTTGGGGGGATGAAGTTGATGTGCTGAAGCACAGAGAAATCAGTTTTTAAATGCCTGACTGTTACTGTGTCCTTGTGCACATCTTACAGTACAGATTCCTTTGTAAATGATTTAAATTGCATTTTAATATTACAAGGGATACAAATCTTTGTTTTTCTTGATATGTTTCTGTCTTCTTGCTTTCCTACCATTTTTGATAGGTGTTCAATATACTGGAAACACCAACAAACACCCTCATACCTTAAATGAACATTGCAGCAATTGCTGCAGAGGGAACAAGCACGAGTTCAGACACAGGCTCTCAGGAAACCCCTGACAACCAGGGCACAGAGAAGGCACCAGCTACAATCCAGCACCCGAGCCTGGTTCCTCATAGTCATTGTACTAGAGAGGCTGAAAACCAGACTGCTCTTTGCTTATTTAGAGATACAGCATTTGAAATGGAGAGTTTATAGAGAGCTCTAAGCACCCTAAAGATTCATTAGTAATTGCAGCACAGTTGTGAATTTCCTTCCTTCTTATGGTTGCAGATAAGCAGCACCCATAAAAATTGAGCTCCATTAAAAAGAACACAACCACAACCACAACCATGCCCTTCCCTGTGCAGAGCTGGAAGGGGGTTTAAGAACCTCAACAACTAAGCTCTGCTAATCACTCATGACTAATGGTGTTTCAAACATCATCTTCCCTGCATTTGAGCCGGGCGAGAAATGTCACGGATTCCTCCGAGGCTTGTTCTGTCTTTGCCTACTAGTGTGGGAGGGATGGATTTAGGGAGGACATGCAGCACAGAGGCTCTACCCACTCTGTTCAAAGCTGACCCCAGGGGCTGCAAACCTCAAGACTCTTAAGGGGAGGGAGAAAAAATAGCAGAATGGAAATATCCTTCTACATGAAGAAAGAAAAATGATAAGATGTTCCTCCTCTGTAATCCAAAAGGAAGGATTGAATTCTTCTGCCTACAGACCTGAAGATGAGTCTTCCTAACTTCAAAGGCATGCATTAGAGACAGCAAGAGATACCAGCTCTGCTCCTGCCTGTACGTGCTTCTGGTCATTACTGCTTGCAGAACTGAACGGTTTCTTTGCTTGGGTGTCGCTTTTCAAGAAGTGGATCTGGGCTACAATCACTTTGCAAAGACCCTTGTGTGATGGGAAACCAGCCAGTACAGACAGAAACAGGTGGACACTGCCCCATTCCCCTCAGGAGCCAAACCCCCAGGCACCCCAGAAGTGCCAAATGCAGGGTATCAGAACAGTGTGTCAGACAGAGATGCTGCTACACACCACCTGTGGTATCTACTGGTAAAAGTTACCTTGTAAATAAAGTCCAGTATCCCCAAGGATATCCGGGTGTGCTGAGAGGCCAGGTCATGGGGACAATGTGTTTTTAACACATTAGCTCACACTTATTTAGAAAAAAACAGCTGACAGCTGATATCTGCTTAACAACACGCTGCACTCAAGTCTTAATGTGCACTCGCTGGGCAGTGCAAAAAGGTATTAAGGTGTAAGAGCTGCAGCTGGCCCTGTCTGCTGCACTTGTCCATGCTAAATCTACACAGGCTTCATGTGGATGCCCACAGTTCCTCCTGAGACACTACTACTGCATGCAGATGGAGCAACAAAGGGTACATCTGCTTTTTGAGCCGTGGACATGTGTTCTTCCTCTATCACAGGTCAGATGAAGTCTGGGTCCAGGTCAGCAGCTGAGGCGCTGCCTCCGACTAACGGCACATGGGACACTGAGGAGAATTAGGAAATGAATCAGTGCTCCTCTCTGCCATGACTCAAAGGCTGTATATGCCATCCGTAGTGCCTCTGCTGCTGCTGGGAGAGCCAGGGAGGCCAGCACCAAGCACAGCTGGTTAGCCTGCTGAAGGCAGGAGCTGTGTAGGTGGCCCCACTCTGGCAGCTGGGGAGGCTGCCTGCATTCAGGGGACTGGCCCCTGTACATCTCTGCTTCATTCTTTGTGCTCTTTTACGTACTGAAAGGGTTCTATAAAGACCTTTCCTTACCTGAGGAGAATTTTAAAGGCTGTAAGGTCTGCCTGCTTTTTCCACTCCCAAAGCAGTTGTAGTTACAATTAAGAGCTGCATTAGACCTACTGTCAATTAGCCTCAGCGATAGGAAAAGCACCACGCCCGGGGAGGGAAGCCTTCCCTGCCTGCACTGGAGGAAGAACAGCAGCCTGTTCAAAAGGGAAAGAAGCAATAAAAGCCTACAGAAAGAGGCTTCCCTACAGAAGAGGACTGTCTGCAGCTCAGCAGATGGTGGGTACAAAGCCCTGAGCACCAGCCTCGCAGGATCTGTCCACTTGCCTTGCTGGTTAGATTTAAACAGTGATTCAGTTTCTCAGACTGAGAGTGATTTAGCTACTTCCCTCTTCTACAACACCCAAGAAAAAAAGATTTACCTATTTCCTATTTGTATTCTGTCAAAGGTTTCCACTATGTTTTAGAAATCTCTCTTAGTTTAAAAAATAATAGGGTTTGAATTGGTAAAGTGTTTTTCTGGTAGGAAGAAGAGTCTGATTTTGATGCCATCACAGTGAAAGAGCAGAATTAAGTTTTTCTTCAACCCAAACAGATGTTGTTTTTTGATTTATGAAAAATCACAGAAATGTTATGATTATGTCACATTTCATTATTATAATTATCAATTATTATTACGACTACCACCATCACCATTTGAAACTTGCTAGCAAACCACAAAGCCCTGCTAGCTCCTCTCTAACCAGACCTGGGTTCTCCTGTCTGAAACAAAGGAGTGTGGGGATATCTGCTTGGCCAGAACTCCTTGCCTCCAGGGCTGCCAGCCCTTTGCTGCCCAAGAGCAAATCCTTTGCTGTGACCATGTTAATTTGTACAGCTTATTGCAAAGTCACAGGGGAAGGTCTAAGAGGGTCAGCTGATGTTGTCCTCAACTTTGGGGGACCCTATGGCACAACACTTTCACACCCTCCAAACAACTGCCTGTGTCTATGGCTGTCCTAAGAGCAATTTTAGAAAAAAAGTTGTATGCGTGAGGCTATGTAAAAAAGAGGGCACAGAACTCAAAAAGCCTGGTGAGACTTCCCAGCAGTGCCAGGTGGTGGTGAGAAGCTTGTTGGGTCAGGAACACGCTGCATTTGACAGATGACTAGTCACTGTTTATCACTTGAGACAAATGCAATCTAGAAGATTGTGTTTTCTGCCACAGCTCAGCTCAGCTGCTGGGTAAGTGGCACCAAAACCAATCAGGCCCCTTTTATCCCCCCATGCCTGTCTTCCATACATGCTAATAAAGGCATTTAAAATCTAATCTCCCTCTTGTCTTCCCAAAATGGAATCCAGAGGAGCCAAATATGACAGTCATTTTGCAGACAAGGCTCACAGGGGCATTAGGGGCAATGTATAGTTTTAGCTCCCTAATAGAGTTTTAAGCCCCTGAGAGATAAAGTCAGCACGTAAATGAGGCTCTTGCTCCAAATAATTAGCACTTCTAGAGCACTCTTCATCTTCAAAGGGCTTTGTGCACATCCTTGTGAGTATGGTTCACAGCCCCCTCTCAACAGATGGAGAAAGAGGCCAAGGGTATTTCATGATGTTTGCAAAGGGGGCTTGGAAAGGATCTGGAGGTTTGTACTCTGAGCTCAGGGGCTGTTTTGCTGCTCACAGAAAGCCAGGTGGATTTCTGCACAGCTTGCCAGCTCAGTCCAGCTCGGCAGGATGGGGAGCTAGCTCAGCAGCACTGGGCTGTAAGCATTAACCTGGGTCTACAGTCAAACCTCAAGGGATCCATCTGACCTTTGAATAATTGAGCACTGCAGTGAAAAAGCTTCTGTAACTGAGCTCATGGTGTGAGAAGAGGAGCTGCTGGGGGTCGGGCAGGGAAACATTCCTCAGTTTTTCATTAATGAGAAAACAGAGGTGAAAGCTGTGCTTCAGAATACAAAGGAACAAGCCTTTTTGCAAAGGAAAATCACAACAGCGGGGTGGGTTTGGGGTTGTTTTAAGGTATGGTCTACAATGCCTGTGAGGGTGGGTTTTGGTGGTGTAGAAAGGTCACAAGTATAGTCAGGTCAAGGGAAGTGGCCAGAGCTCAGTTAGATGCTAAGGAGGCAGAGCTCTCTGAGCTGGGCTTGTCCCAAGGGGTTATGGAAAAGGCAGATGCAGCCAACCTGGTTATCTCAGAATGCTTTGTGCTGGAAAGGACCTTTAAAGGTCACCTAGTCCAACCCCTGCTGTGAGCAGAGACAGCTTCAACTAGAGCAGGTTGCTCAGAGCCCTGTCCAACCTGACCTTGAATGCTTCCAGGGATGGGGCTTTTACCACCTCTCTGGGCAACCTGGGCTGGCATTTCACCACCAGCATGGTAAAAAACGTCTTCCTTGTATCTATTCCCAATTTCCCCTCTAGTTTAAAACCTTCACTCCTTGTCCTGTTGCTATCACACCTTTCTTCTTCTGGTGCAGACAGTCCCTGTGCCCTGGCTGTTAACAGTAATTTCACATTCTCTTTTGTCATGCTTTTTGCGTACGGTACGATTATTTTTGAAGGGAATAAACTGTTTTATTGCTTAAACATATCAAAAGGACCCAATTACGGCTAATACTCTTGATATTTCTTAAAACACACACAGAGAAACTGAGGGTTTAGGTTCCCACTGCAATGTAATTATATTTGGAACTAAACTAAAGCTTTCCTTCAGAGGTTCTTGCTGCACTTGTGTTCTCTACGAGAGGTAACAGTGGTTTCCCAAATTGTGTAACTGAGGCATGGGGAGATCAGAAGACTTGCACAACATCAAACCTCAGTGCAACAGGGAAGTGAAGATACAACCCGAGGGTCAAGACCCCTGTTTACTTTCTCTAATCAGATTTCCTTCCTTCCCCTTAATACAATATTACAAAAACATTGTTGCTTATATAAAATATTTTGAAGTCAAACAGGCTACCAAGCATATAATTCTGCTCCAGAAGAAGAAAACTTTTGCAAATTTAGCAGTTCCTTTAAAAAGACTGATTCATTTGAAAAGAATTATCTCACCAAACATTTTGCAAGAATGATGATATGTTATCCCAAGGAAAATTTTGAGGTGACTTTTAGAAATCACACCCAGCCATGGATCAAAAGGAAGCAATGGAAATACTCGCTTCTGCTCAGATATTTTTAATAAAGGAAAGCTTGTTAAAAATAAACTCTAAAGATCTGGGTGGAATTACAAATCATCTCATTAGCATTTGGGGAAAAAGAAAAAAGCAAATATGAAATATCAGCTTGCAAAGTCTTTTCTGAAACGCCAATTTTCTCCCCCTTCCATCTGGTTTATCTGTATTCCAAAATTCCAATTTTCAAAGAAGTTTCCAAAACGGCAATTCCGGACTGTTTTTGTTCTTACTAAACAAAGCAATGTACACCCAATATAGAAATACAAAGAGGAATGCAATGAATTAGACTCCCTTTTTTTTCTGTCTGGATGATTTTTAAAGTGAAACCCAGCGTTTAAAAAGAAAAAAAGCTGTGGGTGACTTCACATTCTGCATTGCTGCTGACCCTGAAAAGCAACCATGAAGCTGAGTCTTTAGTCCCTGGTCAAACACAAATTGACATCAGTGATCCAATGAGGGCCAGCATCATAGGATTAGATTTTTAATAGGAGGGGCACCCTCCTAAGACTGATAGAGAAAAAGGAGAAGTGGCAAATGCAAAAGTAGCACAGAAAGGGCAAACTGGGAATTCTGCTGCAGACAAGAATTTGAAATTTGTGCAATGCTACTTCTCATCATTTTGTGGATTTGAGGACAGCAGTAAAAAAGTGACACTTGCCTGCAATGAAACAATTAGAAAAGTAGACTATAAAAATACCACTACAAAGAAATATCTAGAATTTTAAAGGTGGTATTCAAACAGACAATCTTTATTTTGTAGTTTATTAACTTAAAGCATAATTTTTTATAAAGAACATTAAAATGAAGGTTAAGAGAAACTTACCCCATAGACCAGTTCACCCACCATGCCATTCCATATCTTAGTCTCAGGGTCCCTAGCTCCATATTTCCCATCTCCAACAATTGACAGTTTGTATTTTATTCCAACATGTTTTGCTATTTCAGAAGCTAAGTCTACACAATATCCTTCATATCTCTCATTCCCTTCTAGTTGTTCATGGTTTTTCTTATACATTACATATGGTGATTCCTTTGAAACAAAAGTAAAGATCAAAAGTCTATGAATGTAAAATACAGCTTGAAAACACACAAAATGAGAGCTGTTATTAGCCTTTATATTACTGGAAAGTATTTACAGTATTTCCTGCTTTGGTACAGAAATTAGGAAGATGTACTTTTGCAGTTTAAAAATCTTTGGCTGATGCTACAGCCACACACAACCACTGACTTTATCCCTCGTATAGACCCACTGAAGACACCAGGACTATACCACTTTAACAAAGTTACACTTTTGTTTGCAGGATTAGGCCTGATTAGATAGTCAAATAGCATCCCTGTAAGTAACAATTCAAGTTTTAGTGTTTAAAGAACCAACATACCCAACATCTGTACCATCAAAATAATTTCCTAAGGCCCCAGTGGCCTCGAATGGGGCTCTGATGGAGACATTTTCAAAGCAGCCTAAGGGAAGTTAGGCTAAAATCCTCAGCAGCAATTTTTGTCACTAAATTCCCTTAGCCTTCTTAGAAAATTCTAGCTGAAATGCTGATTATATCTTGCTAAATCCACAGGAGTATGAAATACAATGCTTCAGGAGACAGCATAAAATTGGCTCATGCTTAGTAGAATTGTAACAGGCACGAAAGTCACAAACAATCCTGTACAGAGCATATCTGCTAGAGGCATTGGGACTGACACAGGTGCTGCTGTTCATGAGACATGGGAAGAGCTCAGCTCCTCTGGAATTGCCCAGGTATAGGTCGTTTTTCACCCCGTGCTAGAGCAGTTCCAGTCTCTACAGGCTTCACTGGGCCCCTCTGACTCAGTCCACACAGGTTGAGTTTACAGGACCTGCACCTGAGTGAGGTGTGCAAGATTTGACTCTACAGCAGGAAGGCCAGATCCTGCAGTCATTTCCATACATGCATAACAGCTTCACTTATGTGAGGCAGCTGATGGAATTCAAGGGCCTGAGAAGTAGCAAAGGGCAATGCTGAGCTCAGTGAGCTCCTCCTCTGAGTACAATTACTGACACACAAAGAATTTTGCAGGGTCAAGCCCTTCGGACATCTCTGGAAGATACTAAACTTCTCAGTCACTTGAAGTCACACAGAATTCAACATTTACCTCCTGGCAAGGTGCCTAACACACCTCAGGAGCCATGTGTCTTGTTTCCTAAACACAAACACACTAAAAACATAAAACTTACCAAGATGGTAGTGACTACTATAGTTCTGTTCTCCACAGAAGAAGTGTCATTAGAGGGCAGTTGATCTAATGCTGGTACAAATCTCTCATACTCGTTCCAATAACCAGCCTATAAAACAGGAGATGATTACCTTGTTACATACATTTGCACTCTGATGCACAAACTTGTAACAGGAACTGTCAAAACACATGGCTTTGTAACACTTATTCATGCAACTTTTTTGCCATTAAAGGACATTTGCTTTAATTTAATTTCCTTAAAGAAATAAAGCTCTTGAGCCCATGTGCAAATAAGTACAAGCCAAATCTAAATGAAAATAAGCCAAATCTAAATGACAACACGTATTAAATTCTCCCTATCTAAATTCACATCATCACAGTGCCTGAACATGAATAAATTCCTACGTATCCACAGCCTAAAAATATACTACAGCCAAGAAAATAAACTGCATGGTACTCTGAGTAAAAATCTTTGATTTTGTAATTTTTATCCATATTCTGCTGCAGTTCAGACAGTGAACACAGTCCCTGCAGACACGCCTGAGCTAGCTTCAGAGCAGATGCACAGATGTGGTTAGCAATGCAGGCACAGTAACATTACATTCCATACAGGACACAAAAGCCTCTGTGAGCAGGAGGTGACTATTTGTCAGCTGGCTTGTGCTGACCTTCGTGGTGCTGTGGCTACACTGCTATGGTATTACACTAGTTTTTCTGTGTCTGCACAACACAGAAGTAACACTTCTGCCTGCACTGTAAACCTTCTGCTGAATGGCTGGGCCATGTCTGGAGGTATTTTGTTATCAAATATGTGCAGGAGAGTTTAAGGAGCCTCAGCGGTGACTAAACAGCTTAGGTACCTATCACCAGGTGGAGTCAGGGGGATTTACATGCCCTGGCCACACAGACTCTTCCTCAGTACTCCTGAGACTCTGTCTACCTAGTTATTTTTGAAAATCTGCCCTAAATTTCTTTTATAACAGGGATCTAGGCAACTATCCTACTTAGGATCTACACTTTATTTAAGAGACAAGGGAACATGTAGCAAGTCCTAATTAAAATAGAATTTATTTTCTGTTAATTTCAGAAGATCTCTAAAACACACTGGATCCAGCTCCACTCTGGCTCTGAGGCTTGTTACAGAGGGGAAGGCAAAGATGGAGAGGAATTTAGGACATAGGGCTGAGCACAGGGACATGACAACAGGTATTGTGCTCAGCAGTGGAAAAACTCCAGAAGGGTTTTAAGGGAAAAAGCAGGGTCTGAAGTGGACATGGAAACCACTGAAGATACTAAGCATGGCGAGTGGTTTGGTCCAGGAGCAGAACAGGACAATCAATGTTCCTGGGGCAGGGAAGGCAGCAAGAAGGTGGGTTTTCCTCAGGGCCCTGTTATTACAGCACTTGTGTGGTGGTTTGAGTCTCATTGGTTTGCTGGAGTAAGTATTTGTGGAGATGTGAAGTCTGGACGTGTGTCTCAAAACTCACCTTCCGTGAGCCAGCAGCTTTCATTTCATACACATCAATCGTGTAATTTGTTCTCCGCCCATAGGTGTCAAACTGGATATTCCCTGTCATTCCTTGAACTTGCACCTGCAGGGAATAAACAGAAAACACATTTTGATAAAAGATTCACTTTGTCTTCTTCTCAGTTACATTTTGCGGGAGCCCACTAGCACAATTTTTACCTCCATGAGAGACTCACAGCGCTTTTGACACAGTCACTTACCTTCTCCACAACAAAACCAACTGCAATCCTCTCCATTTCAGCTGTACATACTCTTTGTTAGTTAGCACTCAGCTGGTGACTCACTACTGCAGAATGAGCTGCATTCAAGGATGAGGGAAATTAGCCCTGCACGTATGTTAAATGTAAGACAGAGTGATTCTGCCACACTTAGTCATGCTGGGTTCAGTGGCACAGCACGGGGCACCAGCGAGGCACACGCAGCAGCTCAGTGCCATCAAACCCCTCACAATATGGCAGAGAGTGATTTGCAATATGGAGCAGGATCTTGTACCGTTGCTCATTCTGGGAAGTGCTTTATTTTAAGATCAGTTCCAGAGGAGGAGAAAGGAATGAATGTCTTCTCTGAATGAGCACAGACAATTGTCTCTACTGCTTATGGAGCTCTGGTCTCAATCTGGATGGATGAGTGTATAGACGGTAAGTCATTATCATTACCTACTCACATGAATCATCTTAAGGGGAAGTATAAAGTACTTTGTTTCAAGAAAAAATCCTTCTTATTTCCCTGTACAAAATGGTGAGATATTTCCATCTATCACTTATCAACGCCGACAAGCTGTCATCTCAGGCAGAAGTCTGAAACTTCAGCAGGGGTAAATTAGCTTTAATATTTAGCAAAATGCTGTAGAAGTTACAGGAAAAGGGGATCAAAGCCCAGTCAAAGGGAAACTGCTCAGGGCTGGTGACTGATCTGCTGTTCATGGCTTAGAGATGATGCAATCATACTGGTTATGGTGGACAAGGTGACATAAACCAGCCAAAGTTCCTTGGACCTCAAGTTATCCAGTAAGTCAAATTCAGACTGACATATAAGGAGTGTGATTTGATTTTTTTTTTTTTTTTTTTTAATCAGTTAGTGGATTTGAACCTTTCTTAAAATAGTTTATATCATTTCAGGTGTCTGGAAGAACATGTGAATTATTCCTCTCTCCAGAAATCTAGAGAGGCAAACAGGACTTTGAAAGCCAAATTTGCCCCTAAGAGGTCTTATCAACTGTGGAGTGAATAAATGTGTTTGTAGTTGACATATAACTTACCTCCAGATGTGAGCTGCTGTGCACACTTCTGGCACTTGCTGGAAGCTGTCTGGCTACCTTAGCACAGCAGTGGCTCTGTGTCTTAGCAGAGCCTGTTAGGCTGGCTCCATCCTGATGTGTATTGAGACGTGAGCATTGTGCACTTGACACCTCCTGACTTCAAATTTTCTATGTTTCTATCCTTGGTGGGAAAACTCAGCACTATTCAAACCCTGCAGCGAGGCAGGAAGACTCACCAGGACTCAGAACTCTTCTGGTAGCAGCACACGGAGGCAACCACAAAAGGAGTGACTATTTATAACTGCCCAGATCTGCTCAAATAAACTGCCACTGATCAGCTTTGGAAATACAGACATGCATGGTTCTCAAGGCTGTAGGGAAGCAGACTCAGGAAATGCCTCTTTGCCTTTTGCCAGCAGGGTGACTATAGTGTGACACTGAACCTTCTGCTGGCATAAGAGATCTAAAGGATGTCTTGAAAAAAAATATTCTTATCTGAGTTGTTGCTACAGAGTAAAGAGGAAACATTGCTGAATCAAAGTTTTTTTTCCTGAAGCAAAGATTCAAGATAATTTTCTGAATAGAGGGAGAGTGTGAGGGACAGGATGGGGTCTGGAATGCAGTGTGAGATGATCTTGGGTGGCTTGATCTTCTTGGAGGTGCACATAAACCTTACCTAGAGGACTTTGAATAACTAAACCAATACAAGACAAACAGCTGAAAGTCAAACTGCTGCATTTTTTGCCAATCATGAGTCTGGCTTTGTGTATCATATGTTTTTTAAATTCTCCTAAAGAAGGGAGTGTCCTGTGGCAGTGTTGGTTTGCTTCGTTGACATGAATACCTTGTACTACATTCAGACAGGTCTTAAGTTTTGCTTGAAATTAATTTCAAACAGACAGTTCAAATTCTTTAACTATTGTGAAGGTTGAATTTAATTAACTTCTCTTCAGAAGTCTGTAATGCTACATTGGCGGACGTACAGTCAAGGCTTCTGTTAGGAAGTGACATAATGCCATAAAAAGAGCTCTGGCAATGTAAGGCTGAATGATCTCTCTCATTCTTGAGTGATATAATCTGATTATAACCTTCTATAACTCATTATAACCTTCTGATATAGTCCATCAACATGGCACTTGAGAAAAGCAGTAATTAAGCTAAGTGTATGAAGGCTGACCTAGGATTTGTTTGTATCTAACACGGACTTAATTCTCATCACACTCACTCCAGTTCTATGCTTGCATTAATATAATCAATTCTAAAAGGTTTGTTTTAGAGTTATTTGACCCAGATCAAAAGCAGACCATATTCTTCTCTCTTATAGCTACAAAAGTGTTATCATATTTTTCCTCTTGTCACTTCCTTTAACACACATAACAGTGTAAAAAGAGTTAAAAATAAATACAATTAGAGACATCAGTGAGGTAGGATTCCATGCAGTAACTAGTGTTAGGGACAAAAAATAGGCCATGCAGAAGGTAATCGGGCTGAGTGCAAAGTTATGCCAGGAATCAGAACTGGTTTGAGGCTAAATTGTGTCCAGGTTCAGCCTGGTGCTGAAATCCAGCAGTACTATGACCAACAACATTTTTTCCACTGCTTTAAACCAATCTGAGTTGACTTTTTACTGGCAAATTATCAAACTGGCATCCATGTGTTTATGTTAATAAATTGCAACATTTACAATACAGATGCTGAGGACCCAGCCTAGCTCTGCTAGTCAGATTTGGAGCCTCAGTTTAGAAGCCCCTGCTATGTGCTGGTTTGCAGAATGGCTCATGTTCACCCTCCTGGGAAGCCTGGGTGTTATGGGGAGTCAGACTGTAGGTGCTCTGGACAACTGGGCAGCTGCTGCTCCAGTGCCAAAGGGATGTGATTTTGGCCAAAGTTTTGAGAGCTAATTTGTTATGCCTTGCCCTCTGTTGAATATATTTTAGCTGTCCTTTGCAGTTTGTCATTGAGTTTGTTTTTTCCTTCCTTTTTTTTTTTTTTTCCCTAAGGAGCTGCAGCTCTGTGTGTGAGGACAGAAACTCTGTGTACGTGGAGTAGGGCTCCAGTTCAGCCCCAGGAGAACTGTTGTTGTGGAATAGACACATTCATGAGCTGCTGTGTTTGCCCTTACCATTTTCAGCGCTCTCTCTATATCAATTCCTTGGCTCCATGGCACTGCAGGGTTAGCCAGGCAGTCTCCAGCACTGCCTCTCCTGGAGACATCCACACGCTGCCTTCGGAGGTAACGGAAAGCCTCTGCTATCACCAGGACTGCATCATGGGTCAGTGCAGACGTGTACTAAAAGTGATGCAAATAAAATATGGTGACAAACTGCAATCTTAGACTTGCCCCATGTTCATCAGGTTTGGTCCTTCTCTTTTTTAAAATACTCACAAAAGAATCAGCCTTGCAAGCCCTTTTGCTTCCTCTCTGCCTTGCCACAGATGTTTTACAGTTTAATAATTAATCTATTTCAATTAAGAAAATGATAATATTTTCACTTTTTACAGCATAAAGCATAAAACTAGTTTACAGTTGCATAAAGTTTAAATTTAATTGGAAGGTTGCTCAACTAAATGAGGTCACTACAAAAGTCTGCAATTCCATGCTGGCCCATACTGCTACCAATAGCACAGAAGAGCTCATATTTGGTTTTTGCTTGGAGTATTCTTTTTCTTTTTAATAAGACTGCCAAGACAGACAGTTTTGAATTGAAGTTAACGTAAATCATTTCTGTTTGGACCACAGTCCTGATTAGGTAGCATCTGTGGCAAGGAATAGATCAGATTACTTTTCTTAGAAGACAAGTAATCACAAAATACACTTTAGGCATTACATCTCCTGGGTAATTCCCCATCTGTCTTCTCTAACACCACAGTAAATCTGAGGAGGGTGGTAAGCTTTGTGTAGCAGCATCTCTTCAACAACACCCCCAGAGTTTTCATCTACTTGTTCATGTTGCTGTTAACTTCATACATTGCTTGCTGCATGTATCTGGTGACACCCCCTCAATGCTATAAATTTAGTATCACCTATGAAATATCATGGAGATTAAATATTTATTCCACACTTATGTGTTTGAAAGTTCTTCCCTCCTAGAGTGGCCCAGGATTTGCATACGACAGCACAGGTTTCCATCAGCATTACAGCACACCTACACTTGGAGGGTCTGTGTCCAGGAGACCATGACAACACGTCCACACTGGGAGCAATTCGATGTGCTCTGTGTGTAAGACCAGATTTCAAACCTCTTGTAACTGACCCGTTGTATTTCCACAGTGCTTGTGAGAGAATGAAGAAAAAAAATGTCAGGGATATCTCATGTACTGGTGCACGTGCCCTTTGCCTGCCTGTGGCACACTGCAGAGCTCCTGGTTCACTAACTCCTTATGCTGGAGTCAGTGCCAGAAGACATGCTCCCATCTGTGCATCAGAAAGGTGGGAAGCCAAGTTTCAACTGAATGTTCAGCTACTCTTTGTGGATAAGACTTATTAAATTCAGAAGAAGTTAATTCTGTCCTGCAGGGCAGGACAGCACAACTGGTGGTCTCTGTTTCTTAAAAATGTGTATTCTTATGGCAAGCTCTTCAGTCTGACACAAAACACTAGGAAACCTGCAAAGAACAAGGGGTGTCTGCATGTGCAGATCAAAAGAGTCATATTTAGAAAAGAGTGCAAAGGTTGGCCTGGGAAGAAGGTCACAGAGCAGCCAGGAGTTTTAAAAGAAAGGAGTTTAGAAACTTACTGACTGTGTGTGGGGCAGTTCCTGCTCTGACTCTATCTAGGTACAGGTGCTCTTTTGACTCTGCCCATTTTATCTCCTCCTGTGATGCTCTGCAATGATCATCCTCTCCTCTTTTAGCAAGTTAACATGTCACATTCCACACAGCAATACAGAATCAGATAGTAATTTTAAGGTATTTGTTCTTGTATTTAAAAAAAAAAATCTTGTAGTAGTTGTCCAATCTAGCACTACATAAAACTTACATGCTGATAATTTTTTCAGCAGACTGCATCAATTGTCAGTAACCTTAACGCAGTTCCTTCCAAGTCATGCCAAGAGAGCTATCTCATTTTCTGCTTTATTTGAATTCTACTTATAAATGCATGAGCATGCAAAGAGAAAAAAGAGAGAGAGAAGGGAAAGGCTGATAAAATACAGAATAAATTAAACATCAGGGCTTTAATCTCTAGGCAATTTTATTTCCTAATCAAAAATATTGTACATCAATTTTTTAAGTATGCTTTTTGTCTGATTGACAAATACCGTGCACATTTCTATAATGAGCAGTACATTTGTGGAAAGGTAAAGTAAGCTTTGTGTTTGCACCATATACTTAAAATTCTTTTTTTTTAAGGATGGAGAATAATTCTTCCCTCGAGGTAAACTGTTTTCAAGTGGAATAAAATCTTCCTGGGTTAACTTTATAAATTTCAGGGCTTTTAAGATTAGTACAATACTTATCTTCACTTCAGCATCACTGCTGGAAAGCTTTAGAAAGCAGCCTAACTCCTGATCAACAGGGAACAATACACTCCTCTGAGTTTTGTGGGCTTCCATTTGCCTTACTCTGCTACCTCTGAAACGCCAGCAAGGCTGTGGGATGGTGTGGGGTGAAGATGATTGTCCTTCCCCTCAGAAATCACATGATCCCAGGCTTGGAGAAGTCTGTCTCCAAATGGCTTTAGCCTCTTCTGGCAGCAGAACCTTGCACCTGGTTCCTATTCTGTCTGTAGTTCAACAGGAGTGCTACCACCCACCCTGGCACCCCCCACGCATTGGGCTGGACTGGATTTTTCCTTTCTGGCTAGTATTTTAGGCTTCCCTGAATTTTGTCTTGCTAATGGCATTATTCCAGTTTTTGGAGTGATTTTGAATTCTAGAGCTGTTCATCAGTTTGCACGTGTCCCTTCCAAATCAAGCAGGAAAGACATGAATTGTCTCATTGTGGCTGTGGTTCTTAGGTAGGTTTGGCTTTCCTGGACAGTCAGTGTACATGATGTGGAGGACAGGACTCCTGGGAGTGACAGAATTTAAGGTTATCTTACCCACCACCAGTCCCAGGTTTTATTCACCTATGTGTACTGATGAAAAAGAACAGGCTTCACCAAAAGAGGAAGAGAAAGAAGAAAAGTAGTAAGAATATTAATAATATGCAGTGGTCCAAGAAGATTTTATGACTTCCACCCCTGGACAGAGTATCCTTGATGCACTCCTCAAATTCAGAGTGAATAGCATCCCCCTCTACTACAGAGATGCTGCGTCAGAAACAAATCTGGGGGAGATACTGGTAGGTTGTGAATCTCCAAATAACAGTAGCCTTTAGTTCACTCAATTTATGACAGTTTTCTTGAACCTGGCACTTTTATTCAAAAAATTTGGAAAATTTGATTGCTTGCAGATGTAATATCCGGAGTGTTTATGCAAAGGGCAGTGGTGTAAAATACAGGGTTAGATTAGGAGGGCAACTGTCAGCAGTGACTAGGAGGTGGCAGTGGCCCCAGTGACTCCAGAGCTACTTTATTTTGTAGATGAACTTCTCTGTTAGCATCAAAATGGACTAGTAACCCACAGTTTGCATATAAAAACTAACTTAACTAGCTCCCACACCCACTGCAAGACTAACTCAAGAAGTTTAAGTTAAAAGTTTTCATATCCATGGCACAAAGACAGGATTTGCAAGACCAAGCCTTTGCCTCTGAGGAACTCCCACCATGGTGGGCCCTCGTGTCCAATTAACAGCCTCTGCCTCTTTCTCCCTTCTGGAAGGGCAGTGAACCTTGCCATGTATTCAAATCAGGGATTTGTATCATACACGTGCAAACACCTGGGGTTAAAAAACCCCAAATAATTGTTAGAAGCAACTCACATAGTCTCCATCGCTGTCAGGGTGAAATACATACCTTTAATGGTGAGTTTTTGGCTTCAGGGAATTCCCTTTCATCAAGCCTCACCCAGCGTTGCAGAAACTGCTG
>NW_008595931.1:122445-125699 GCF_000691845.1 Merops nubicus
TGACAATCTGGAACCCAGTGACATTGGCACCTCCGTGCATTACTCTCTCCAGAACGATGTCTGTGAAGCCCTGAGAGGACACATGTAGAAAACAAGAGTCATTGCCACCCAAAGTTCCTTTTCTTTTGACTCAGTTTTACCTGTTACAGGCATAGCACAAAAGAAATGGATTAATTGCCCTCTTGTTAGTTGAAAATATTCTAGCAAGGAGGCAATTACTATCATAACTGAGCTTGTGACAGCAGCACAGAATAGAATTTAAAATGACTTCTTGTTCAGAGCTTTGTGACAGAAAACCATCCTGTTGTGGAACGTGGTACATCACTGCCACTGGTCAGGGAAGAAAACACTGGGGGAATTTGAGGTAGTATTTCCTCTTTTCTCCTCCTCACAGTGAACACTGGTCAAAGACCTCTATCATCCCATTTGTACAGCAAAGCACGAGCAAAGATTCAGTGCTGGGAGCAGAAACCCACCTCACAACCATATTGTTCTGGGAGGCAGTGTGTGCACCTCCCTGCTCAGCAGCTCTCGGGCACAACACTACTTAACATTTCACTTGCAAACAGAACAGTAGGATCCTCTCCCACTCTGTTGTTATTTATACCTGAGGCAGTTAATTGGTGTCTTTTTGATTAGCGTGACTTGATTGCAGTCATGTTTATCTGAATGCCAATGGTTACACATGCTGAAAGGTAACCCAGAATAAGAACCCCTGTATTTCAATGCACGTGCTAATCAGTGAGATCATGACTGGTTCTTATAATGCAAAATGACACATCTTAAAGTCACACAGTGCTTATACTATATTAGGTTATTTTTAAATTTGTCTTTTCTGCCTGAATCACATCAAAACATGGATATAGAGAATCTCCTACTAAGTGGGATTGCCAACTTGAAAGTGGGAGTCTTGGAAAAACATTTTTCCACTCGCAGTAGACACAACCCAAAAGTCAGTCTTGCTGCAGGACCAATTATAACACTTTTTCTAAGGAACTCTAGCAGATGGCATTTCAAAGGCAGCATAATGTCCCTGAGAGTTAATTTTAAAATCCAGAAAAAGCTCTGATGTACATAAAAATGTACAGTTTGTCCTGATAGGTCAACACATACACAAGCACCAACCTACACTCTGAAACACAAAAGAACAGCTAAGCAGCCTGACTGGTTTACTTGATGGAATTGTTTTAATCTGTAGCTTTCTACCACTTATTTTATGCAAAAATATGCTGCAATTGTTTTTCCTGGAATACTCAAATTTCAAATGTTACATAAAAGATTTTGGTTATCAAGTGTGTTATTTATAAGGATACAAATTAGAGGTAAACATACAATTAAACTATTATTTTAAAATTAGTAGAGCATATGAGGTTCTTCAGACAAAAACCAGACCATAATTGAGTACAAATGTCTATAACACACCAGTTCTAGTATTTACTGAAGTAATTTCTCAAAATCCAAGAACCATACACACATTTCCTCTTTTGCTGATTGAAGTTGCCACAACCTGAGCAGCATGTATCACCCTCTAAACCTCAGCTATGCTTGTAATGAAGAAAAGCTCTTACCAGGTTAGCTAACATGTAGTGATAGCCTCTAGAATGTTTGCCCAGGGTTACAACCTGTGTGAAGAAAAAGTTTACATATTATTCAGTTGCAGGAGGATGACCTTTAACTAGCAGAAAACACCAGAGAGTGAACATTTTGGTAATGCTCTACACCCAATCCATGGGCAGCATGAGTATGACAGACCTGTGGCTTTACAGGCATGACGTAGTCTACAAAGGAGAGCACAACGAAGAGTAACTCAGAAGGCTGAGAAGACTCCACTTGTGGAGATGACCTCACCTGCCACCTCATCCTTACGATCTCCGTGTGTCCCCCGCTGACCCAGTAGATTTTAGCTGTCAGTTCAAGTATTTCTGCTCTGAAATGAGGTATCACTGTATCTACCCACTCAGTAAACTCCTGTTTCCTTTGTTCCTTGTTTGTGGAGTGTCTGAGAGGTGGATGACACCGCCTGGACACTCACTGGGTTTGTTAAGCTCTACCAGCACAGCAGGGCTTGGTAGGCTCTGGGTCATAGAGGGGTTTCCTGCCGTGAGAATCCTGGCCAAGCCTTGTCATATAGGAATGCTTAAAGTTAAATTCCTAAAGTCACAAGCAGTGACCTTCATTGTCTATTGACAGCTTTCAAAAGGCTTGAAAACTTGTCACTTCCAATGCATCCAAATAGACAAATCTGACCTTAGGTGTTTAGCCAAAACGTATCCTAAACATGATGTTGCCCACTGCACTAAGCCAACATCTCCCACCCTCCCCAGCCCCACTTGGGCATCCCTCTGTACAAACAGTCAGGAAATGGGATCGCTGAGAGACAAGAAAGCAGCAGGATGATCTGAGCACCTGGTTCTGTACAGGTGACCTGGAGGAGCAGGGTCAGCACCATTTGGGAAGCCTGAATTGGGCCACGCTGTGTGCTCGTCCCCACTCAGGTAACATTCTGCTTTTGCAGGAAGGAGGAAGCAAGGAGGAAACCCACAGCTCCACGTCTCTGCAGTGCCTCTCAGCAATGCCCTTTGTGCACGACTGTGCCACTGCACTTAGCACTGCTCTCCTGCCTTAGAATATAAACTCAGCAACATCCACCCAGTCCCACAGGCACCAGGTGGAACAATGTGCAAAAGTGAGAAGTTAACTAATAATTGTGGTGATTAAGTGTGTGTCAGGACAGAATCAAACTTACCTGGACTGGCTGGGTTAAATTAACAGATGTTACAAACAGCAAACATAGTGCTGGTGATACACCACAGATGTATCACCGACTACAGCCTATGAGCAGCTCAAGTGAACAGATGATGCTTTCTGATGCAGAATCATCTGAAAACCTACACATACCATCACACTTCTTTATGGCCACAGATAAATGCTCCAAATACCACACTGTAAAACATCTTTTCAACACGACCACTTAGGCCTTTGCTAACAACAGATGACATCTGAGTCACTGACTTTAGATAGACTGCTGAGCCTGTGAAAAGTTCTTGACTAAATTATTAAGTTCACAATTCCCTCTTTGGGTTGTCTTGTCCTTAATAGATGCCATTGCTTTTAAATTCACTTTTAATTCTGTAGGAATTTGCATACTTCCAACAGCCTGAAAATCAATTGCTGTTCAGGTCCTCTTGAGAACTGTATGTACACTCGGTTGGTAGAAAGCATCTGCTTCCCTACACCCACACTTTTTTTCTTTC
>NW_008595931.1:125730-149763 GCF_000691845.1 Merops nubicus
TTTCTATGGAAATGTGCAGGCTTCCTTCAGATCATCTGGTGTGCATGCTATTTGCATACTGAATTCTCTGCGTTTTAATTTCACCTCAAAGGCAGTGATTTACTTTTGAAAGGTTAGAGATGAAGAACTTATTTAACAACAATACTCTTTGTCGGTTTAACCTTAATAACAAATAAGAAAGCTTTTACATTTCTATCCAGAAATGTGTTTATTTGAGAGACAAACACCACAGATGAAGTCAGAGGCTGCAAGACAAAACATACGTGGAGCTGCTACAGGCATCAAGAGCAATACTGCAAATAGGAAATGTAGGACTCATTAGCATAGATCAGACTCAACTTGTGTCTCATCTGTTGTCATGTCTCCAAAATGGCCAAATAATTCTGTTTAGGCCCTCAGAGAGATCCAGCATACCACAGTAAACCTTTAATTCATAAAGCATCTCCCAGAAGTGACCTGCCAGTGTTTCTATTCACACAATCAACCACGTTAGTTTGTAATTATTTAACTGAATCTTAACAATGTTTTTAAAATTCACTGCACACGCTGTCCTAAATCTTAACAAGCACAACTCTCCTCCTCCCTCACTTTCCATCCTCTACCAACTGTCCAGCATCTTAAATGGAGCTGCTGGATTAGCAAACCCAGCAGAAACAATCACAGCCATCGGTGTGACTCCTAGGGGAGCGAAGGGATGGATAAAGCTTTTTTATGAAGAAGGAAAACAGGAGTATAACAAATAAATCCCATCAACTGCTTATATATTGTGAGGCTTATACAGAAAGTGGGATATTGAATAGTGGTGGTGAATAGAAAGGCAGGATTACAGGACAAGGATTTCACAGAGCTACATGTCTTTGCTAAGTTTCACTTCCACGACTTAATATTGCTTTCACCTTGACTGAAAGAAAAGCTTATAAGATTTGATACTGAACAAAGAAGGAGGGAAAAAAAAGGGCTGGAAACTATCATGAATAATTCAGACTTTTGATCCCACATAATTCTTGCCTTGTAGATAGAGAGAAAGATCATAATGTCAGGTTTGATACAGAATCAAGTAAAGTTTGTATTTTTAATTAACTCTTTGGATATTTCCAATTAATTAAGAGCAAATTGAGAGGGAACATAATTAAAATGCATCTGGTTTTAAAAGAAAAGTCAAATCTGCTGGCTAGCACCAGGCTTATTGGAAGTACAGATGTATATGCCAGATTTGAGAAATTAAGTCAGCGTTGCCAATTTTAGTTTTCCATTTGCCTGAGGAAGTTATTTTTTGAATGAAAGCATAATGACAACTTGGTTTCCACTGCATCAGTCATCATGATAATAAATAGGCAACTACAATTTTCCGCCTTAGCTTTTACATTTTACAGTTTTGGAAGATGGCATTATAGAGATTAACTGGCTAATATTAAATTGGTATGGAGCATCGTGATATTTCTACAGCAATAATGATGATTCTTTCATGATGTAGTTCAAAGGCCACACAACACCTAAGAGGAAGCATAGTGAAGAGGAAGCAAAATAATATTAACCTCGAAATTACTCTGTTACCCTTTGACTTACTCCCTGCTCAAATTACAACAACAGTTAGTTTCTGGGCTAGAACATGAATCTGGCTTTTTTGGCCATGAAAATTAAATGGGAGCAAAAGATGAAGAGAATATTAGGGGGAGAATGTTAAACCCTTACATGAAAGTCAAGGCAGTGAAGCTGTATTAAACAGTAGTGATGGAGAGAGAGCTGGAGATTCACTGGAATATTTCCCCAAGGACTTGTCAAAGAAGTAGAATTCAGTAAAAATGATTTTTCTTATGTTTAAACAGAATTTCCTGCATTACAGTTTGTGCTCTTGTCAATGGGCACTGTGGAGACTCTGAAATTCAGTGAGGCTCTCCGAGAAGAGTCTGGCTTTATCTTCTTCATTCCTTCCCATCAGGTATTTGCAGGCATTAGTAATACCCCCCATGAGCTTTCTCCTCTAGGCTACACAACCCAAGTTCTCTCAGTGTTTCCTCATATGTCAGATGCTCCAGTCCCTTAATTGTGTTGGGGCCCTTCACTGGACTTGCTCCAGGAGGTCCACATGCTTCCTACACTGGTGAGCCCAGATCTGTACACAGCACATCAGACGTGGCCTCACCAGCGCTGGGCAGAGGGGCAGGATCACCTCTATGGACATGCTTGGCAATGCCAAGCCCAGGATGCTGTTGGCTTCTTTGCTGGGCGAGTGCAGTGCTGGCTTGTGCTCAACCTGTCTGCCAGGACCCCAAGATTCTTCTCTGCAGAGCTGATTTCCAGCTGGGAAGCCTCTACCCAGTGTCTACTGGTGCACAGTTTATTCTTCCCCAGGTGCAGGGCTTTTACTGCCCTTTGTTGAACATCATGTGGTTCCTTTCTGTCCACTTCACCAGCTTGTCAAAGTATTGCAGCACAACCACCTGGTGTATCAAACACTCCTCTTAATTTACTATCATCTGCAAATTTTCTGAGCCTGCACTCCATCCTGTAACCTTCAGATCATTAATAGAGAGGTTAAATAGCATCAGCCCCAGTACTCTTAGGGTACTCCAAATAGTAAGGAGCCTCCAGCTGGCCTTTGTGTTACTGATCACAACCTAAGCCCAGCAGTTCAGTCACTTTTAAAGCTACCTTACTGCCTCTTTGGGCTTTGATTTTAAAGGGTCATTGAAAAATATGAGCTAAGAGGATATGCTTGTCCTTTTACCTAGAGAAGTAGCTATCATGATTTTGGCAGCAGTGAAAAGAAAACTACCATGTCCAATTAATACCTGTTGGGAGCTCATCCTCCCTTCATTTGCATCAACTGCCATCTGGTCAGTTTAGTCTCTTTAATCAAAGTTATTTATCATCCTTTATTTACAAATGGAAAAAGAAAAAAAAAATTAGCTCATAAAAGTACAGACTACCTCATCTACAGCTCAAAACCCTGATATTTTATGAGTCTATTAGACCTTTCCATAACACAAAATACTGATGCTGACATGCAGTATTGCCACAAAGAAGGTCTAAAGATTTTTACTGTGCTTTTCATACCTGACAAGTGGAAGAAATACACCACTTAAATGGAATGACAGGCAGAGATCTGACCTGCTGTAATGTGTCTTTCCATTTTGACCATATCTGGGAACAATGAGGCAGTTTAACTCTACAACTCTTTTTTTCCCTAGGTTTTTAAAAGACAGCAAGAAAAATGAGATTTCCTAGAAGCTCAGAGTAAAAAGGGAATTTCTTGTCTTTGTTGAGGTTATTCATGTGTTAATTTAGGTTCTACTTTTGCAGGAAGCCCACATTTAATTTCAACCGTTTTTACTGATTTTGAAGTCTACAGGTAAGTTTCTGAGGACAAAAGAGTTCAGCTACCTCCAGCTGAGCAGTAACCTGCCTTTATACTTTGCTATAGAAACACAGTGATGACACCTTTGCCTTGAAAGCAGCATGCAAATGCCAGCAGTGATGGCACCATTTCTTTCTTTTCAGCAGCAAACAAGCAAAACAGATAAACGGACTCAGGTCTAAAAAAAGCTTCAGCAGCATCAGGATCAGGTGCCAGTGTGGACTGTACTCATGGGAACAGCACAGACACCCACCCCAGCAACAACTGCCTGCCAGGACTAAACTGCTGTGGAGCATGCTGTCTTCTCTCCTGGCTATCAGGTCAGGTGCCTTCTAGTTTCTGTTCCTAACAACAGCATTTCTGGTCTAAGGATGGACTTGAAGCTTATCTCAGATCTGAGCAGCTCATACCTAATGTTGGATTGAATGATGGAAAAGTTGTGCCCTGTGATGCAGCAACCTAGTGGAAGAGTGGCAATGGCTAATCTGTTCTTCAGGACACACTTAAGGAAGGACAGAAAGAGAGCATCAGGGTGACAAACCAATTAGTTCAATGAAAGCCGAAGTCAAGGTCCAAAAAGTTCTTGTCAGAAGGTTAGTAAGGATGTCTAGCTTATCTTGAGTGGCATCTGGAATGTACTGCATCTCAGCTCTGTTTCTGCCACTTAGGTACAGAAGAAACTGAAGAAGCCCTTCAGCTGGAAAACGGAATCCTCTGCCTGCTGCAGTGGGGGAGCTGCCCATGGGGCTTGCAGCCACTGCTCCTCAGTTCCCTGGGGTCAGTGCCCTGTTATCAGCAATGCAGTTTCCTTCCACAGCCTCATCATGTGAGCAAAGGTGCAACAGCATTTGACAGCCACAGATAATCATTCCTCACTGTGTTTACTTTGCTCAGGTCACCCCTTGTCATGTAAATTTTCCAGATAGAAGTAGGATAAATGGGTGGAGAACAAAAAACAAAAGCTCTCTTGAAATGTCAACAGGACTTTCCTCATCTAACCAGATGCCACAATAAAAATAAGATCTTTTGTAACCTCAGTAGATCTATTTTCCTCTAAGTCTCCAGAGCCCTGTCCCCTGTTTTCCAGTTTACACACATGCTCCAGCAGAAAGAGCAAGTTCCCTTGGAGGATTATGAACACCACACAAGGCTCAATATTCCCTCAGTAAATTTATTCAAAAAATAGCTTTTTAGGTGTCGTGATTTTGTCTCTTTCTTTCACGCCAACAACACCAGCACCAATACATGAGGTTCCAAAGGAACAGCAATTCTGTGGTGGCGAAAGGTACATCACAGCTAGTGGTGGTCTGTCACAGCCAAACAAGTGATTCTTGTCCTGCCTTTAATTCCATGGAAATAAAGCCATTTCCACGTTTGGTAGAAGCAGCTTCCCTCTACAAAGGGTCTAAACCTCATGACTGTAATTGCAGTGTAAACCCAGGGCAGGCGATTTATTTCTTCACTTAGTATTAATGGGATGGGAATCTGGCCCCCAGGGACTGTGGTGCTGTAAAATATGCAGTAAACAATTATTTCATTTATATGAAGAATGAGTACTATATTAAATTTAAGTTAAATATTAAATGAAGAATCTATTAAATATTAAGATGAAGATTCCACACACGTATTATTTGCAGATAAAAATAACTGCATATACAGTTGAGATTAATTCATCCACCATCTCAGAGGCTCCATGTCCTTTAGGGAATGTCACAACTCCAGACACAGTTCCAGTCATATTTTTGTGCAGTATGTGGACCTAAGAATTCTACTCCTACGCAACTGCCACCTTACACATTTGTGACTACACCTCATAACCAAAATGCTACTTTCCTCTAGAGCACAGTATCAAGACAATTTATTTGGGCTCATAAAACATTATTCAAACAGCTTTTGGATCTTCTGCATTGTATCGCTGATGGAGGTAATGTCCCAGAGAACAGGAATCTCCTAGAAGGAGACAAAAATACCCATGATGGAAGCAGGGATCTGAGATGCCTCTGAAGTATTTTATTAAAGCTGTTTCCCCCTCTGGCCCCCTTCTTGTGCCCTTTTCTCCCTTGTCTCTCTCACATCAAGAGTGAAATTTTACTTTTAGGCTATCTCCAGACAGATGATGGTTGTGCATGTTAGTCCTTGGAGGGTAATTAAATGCAACATCTGAAAGCTGTATTGTACTTTCTTCTCCCTCCATATGGCTAGACTTTCTCTTCCCATAACTAATCTGACATTTGCTGACTGAAGATTGTGTAGTGCAATACACATTTACTTTGTGCATAAAAGGTTACGTTAGAAATTACGTAGGAAAAAAATTACAAACTGCAGCGTGGGTTCTGAGGGCATGATACTTTCTCCTAATTTCTTGCAGTGTGATGACAAACTTTTCTGTGCCCTGAAACAATTCTCCTAAATTCATTTTCCTTAGTGTGATTTAGTAATATTGTCAGATTAACTAATCTGTTGGCACAGTTATTGTTAAAGGATGCTGAGATGAAGAGTTTTATGATCCCTGGTAACTGGCATTCATAATCACAACTACTTACATTTTAAGGCAAATAAAATTAATTAAATAAACTTTTCTTTATCTCAAAATCTCTTCTTTGTTTAGACAGATAAGAGCAGTGTTATATCTCTCAGGACTGCATCTCTCTCCACAAGTCGTGTCCTTCAGTACAAAGACCTTCATGTCAAAATCAATCAAAACTTAACCTACCCTTCATCACTCGAAGCTATTTCACTAAAAACAAGATCAGATACAGAGGGTTGTTACAAGCACAACAAAAATTCTTTGTAGCATATGAAAGGGATACTCAAAATTGCTGAGACCATTGCCCCTTATTTTGCCAAGATATTCTCAAGGGAAAATACTTGTTCCCAGAGAGCTTCCTTGAAGCAATGTGTTGCAGAAATTTTTAATCAGCGAATTCTTTAGCTTCTCGAGTGAGATTAATAAAGTAAAAAACCAGTTGTTTTCTGGAGGAATTTTTGCAGTTGTATTTATAGCAGTAAATGAAGTCAGTTACTCTGCAGCAGTGATTTCCACACCTAGGTAATTTTGGGAAGGAAATCATATTTTAATTGTCTACACAGTTCTAGTATATTCTTTGAGAAATATCCTCCCTTGAAAAATATTCATAACAGAGTGATTTTACATCCAAGGTAATTTCACAGAGGTTCCAGTACTTTCTCAAGCCTCTGTGAAATCTTAAATTCAAAACTCACCTGAAATTTCAAACAGAGGCTTCAGATCTCACAGAAAACAACTGAAAAACAAATGTGTACAGGAAATTTGAAATCACAGTAAGTTTCCTGCGTTGAGTGCCAGAATAGCTTTAATTAGACATGGACAAACCATTCTCAAGTGTGACTTTTTCCCTCATTGGTTTCACCTTCTAGATCTGCTGGTTCAGTGTTCTGCCTTCCTCTTTCTTTTTTGGCTATATCCCTTCTCAGGTCAGACACCACTAGAAAGTCAGCAACCATGAGATCAAGGCATTTGGGTTACATTCTCTGATCTGCCACAAATTTTTTTGTATGATGTTCAAAAATTACTTGGGTCTGAAGGTTTTCAATGCATTGTTGTCATCAGAGCTTTTCTGAAGACCACTGATTTGGTAGTATATTTGGAACTCCACAACTTCTGTTTCTGTGCATGGATCTTCCAAAGAGTGTAGGAAAAATGAAATTCATATTAGTTCATAGGAAATGTACACAGAGAAAGAACTTTTCTGTATTCTGCCTTCCTACTGCTTCTGATAAATTCTGAAATATTAATCTATATTGCATCTCACCCTGCCAAGGGTCTCACGGATGAGTGACAGTCAAAGCCTTGTGGAAATACATCTGCTGCTGCTTAAGCTTCAGTTCAGCAACTCTGAGAAGAGAGAGGAGGTTTTACTAGCCTGAAAGTGAATAGCTGCTGCTGCTATCTCTGCTCTGAGACTCTAGAGAGCCCAGAAGAACAGGAATTTACGTTAACTGCTCAGATGGGTAAGCTTCTCAGCAACTAGCACATGCTTTTCACTGACACACAACCACCTTTTCAAAGACACTACTTCTTAGTCAATCCTTTTTAGCTAAGAAGTGTGCCCTGCTCCACTGCTGGAGCTGATTGCCTTTCCCTAGTGACATTCATGGTTACACTGCCTTCAATCTACAACACAACCAGCTCCTGCCCCATCTCACATGGTCCCATCACAACACCACCCTCATTTCCAACTTCACACGTGCTCTCACTACTTATGCTCTCCTCCATGCTTCTCAGCAGCTGTGGATGTTCTCCCTGTAGACCTCCACATCAGGTACATCAAAATCAGCCCTATCAAAAGTGACTTCCAGACCAGTATCCTTCACAAAGTTTCACAACACCTGAAGTCACTTTCACAAAGACTACTACTAATAGTAACCTGGTATTTATTTAGCTTTCCAAACCTTCTGCAGGGACCACAAACGTGTCAGCACTGGAGTACAGTTTGAAGGCATATCCACATCACTAACAAGCAGTTCTTTGGTGACCTCTGCATACTCTGCCTAATCCCTGTGACACAGGAGATGAGACCTAACTGTCCCTTTTGCCTTTCCATACTGTGAAGCTGTATGTTGAGCATTCGGAAGAGTGCACATTTCCAAGCACAGGCAGACATAAACAGCACTCATCTCTTCCTCTCATATCCCACAGAGCAAACAAAACTCCTTCAGTCTTAGCTGCTCAAAATGTAAAAGGATGGAAACGTGTTGGGGGAAGGGAGGAAGAAATTAGGTAAACTGAGGCTCACAGTTTTCATTTTAAAAATACCTGCATTTTCCATCTACTCCACACCTCCAATTGGCATGTCAGAGTAAAATCCCAATACTGTTCCCTAGTATTGAACAGGAGTCCTTGGAAACAGAATTCTGCTTATATAAACTATTGCTGCATGTCAGGATCACTTCAAACTATTATTTGGATATAACCCAGAAGTGTCGCAGTAATTCAGTCCCAGTGCTCACAGGAGAATCTTTTGGAAGGGGTTTTGTGCTGCAGAGCACTGCCTTCAAGCAGACCAAAAAATACTGAATAGTAGCCATTCTTTTTTTTTTTTTCCCCCCTTTTGAGCATTTCCTTTCCTTTTCAAATGCCCTATGAAATTAAGAAAAAAAAAAAATCAGTGCAACCTCTTCTAGGAACAACAAGGTTACCTCTTCTCATATTTTTCATTACAAATGGAATTTTATTTTGACTAGAATTGCATTCAGTTTTCTCTTCTCAGTGCTTTGAAGGAGCTTGAAAGGTTTATTCTGCCTCACTATAGAGAGCACGCTGCAGTATTCCCTGTTTAACTTCGTGCATAAACCATGAACTGGAAGAGATGATGAAGAGTTAATTTGTTCTTACCAGACTTACGTGTATGCAACAGGGGAGGCCATTTTACTCATATGAGGTAATAAAGTTACAGCAATATTTTTCTTTTCTGATTCTTTACAGGCATTCTCCCAGGACAGAAGACACTCAGGGTATTTTTAAGGGTCTGTGCATATTGCTGATAATTTTACTCATTAGCCATTTTGGAAGAATGAGCTTCCAGTAGTATGTACACCATTATACCTACATATGCATGCCCGTGGTATGACACAAATCTAATTTAGCAACTTGGGCTTTTTTTTTAAGCCTGAGAACATTTAATTTCCTCTAAAATTGTTCTGCTGTTTTCCATCTCACTAGTTGAATACTGCGGCATGAGTTTGTATTTGAGGTTTAGCTGATGACTTACAGGACCTGAAACTTTATAAATTTAACCCAGGCTGCCAATGGTAGATCTAATGTGATGCACAGCAGCCAGTGGAACTGCACTGGTATGAAGGTTGGATAAGGGACAGGAATCACATTACAGATGTGTAACCACAGGCAGCAAGTGATTTGCACCAGGCTGGTCCTTTGCCTTCTTACAGCCTGGCCCAAACCCATCTGTAGCCCAGAGAAAATGCACCAGAGCTCTGGATCACACCAAGGGACCCCAAGAAGGCTGTTGCAATCAGTTGCCAGTGTCTTATATGCACCTCCAGCACCTGGGTTAAAAGAGCTCACCCCAAAAATCTCACTCTTTGAACTGTAGTGTAAGAGTGCCCTAGGAATTGCACTTGGGAACACGGTGCATGAGGGGCCGTGGAAAGCCCCAGTGGTTCTCTCCCTCCCCCAGATACATGGTTCATACCACACCAAAGACATTTACTCCAGCTAAGTCAGCTGTGAAAGAAAAAGAGAGGCTCCTGTGCAGCTCCTCTCTTCCTGAGCCAGGACTTCCCTTGCAAATGAACTTCTGAGCCACCAGGACTATCACGCTGTCTCTGGTGATGTACAACGCCTGTTTGCACAGTGGGATTGTGCCATTACTATTCATTTTGATAGTGTGTTTCCTTCCTCTCCCTGCAGTTGGTTCATCTGAATTGTTGCCAGGATGGTTGCCTTGGAAACTAATTAAGGAAAGCCTTTGGTTAGAGGCAGAGTTTCAGGCATTAAACTATTTGAAAGACAGATGCAGAAATTAAGGTAATGTCTGCTAAGATAAAAGGGTTTATCCTTTATAAAGAGAAGAAAGAACAGCATTAAATGCTAGGACTGTAACAAAGTAACTTCTATACAACACTGATTTTTAAAACCTGGAAGAGATGTGAGAGTGAGGGATTTTAAAATTAGCCAGCGGCTTAGAAGAGTTGACCAAGATTCCCAGAGCTGCTAGGGATGGAGAGATGGACAAACACAGAGGGACCAAAAAATGAGGAGATCACATATTGAGCAAATTCCCTTTCCCTCAGATAATCTGTATGTTCAGAAGACTTCTTGTGACTATTGCTTTTGAAAAATACCAGAACAGCTAAGGAAAGACCAGCCCCTCTCCCCACAGCCCAGTGTGGCGTGGGAAGCATCAGTGTGTACTTTTTACCCCAAAGTACAGCAAAGTCAGGAGTGCAAGGCTGTCACAAAGGGCCCCCAGTAACTTTACTGAGACTCTCAACAAGGGCAACAACAAATGCCAGGGGCAGAAGCAGCTCATATGATGTGGACAGGGCCTAAATAATGAGTGTCTCAGAGGGCTTTCTAAGGGCAAACACCCACAAATTCTGTGCACTGAAAAGCTGCAAAGAAAGGCAAACTATGCAGCAAATCATGCTTTTACAGCTACCTATTAACTGAAGTTCAAAGCAAACACAAAATCTCTCCATGAGCACAATGGCATCAATTTAAATATCATCTCCAGGATAATGTTCAGGGTAATGGTTGACTCTATACTTGCAGCAGCGTAACTGGGAAAAGACTTTGGCTCTCTGTGCATCTCATGCCTTATAAATATGCCTGTAACTACATAAAAGCATACTACAAGTGTTGTGAGAAAAATATGGCAGGTATCAAAAGCAGATGCACGTGTGCACACTGGTGTGTGCATTTATAACCCAAGAATTATCCTAAAACATAAAATGAGTAACTGCTTCTATCCCAGAAAAATCAAGACTCTGATGGTGACTTCAGGTTCATGTGCCTCTGGCATAAGAAACCAGAGCTGCTTGGCAGTGGTCTTCTACAGACAACAGCTTGAACAGTTCTGGTGAGACATTTTGTACTAATAATTATTATTACTGATCAGACACACTTAAAACTGTGCTTTAATGTCTTTTGAACACTTTTAAGCTCTGTGTTGCATTACCTCAGTCACTCTGCAGGATGACTAATACTCTGTTAAATTCCTGTCATTTGGAACCTGCCTTGCTTTCTGAAGTCTGGAGGATGACTTCGGAGAGACGTTACTATTGACAAGCCAGAAATTCTCTCCAGGTATGTGAGTTGTGCTATCTGTGGGGTAGCTTAACCCAAGATGTTACTTCTTTCTGCTTCAGCAATCCACCCCCAGCCCTGTATTATTTTACAGCTGCTAGGAGCAGGCCCTTTAAGGCAGATAGACCTGTTGCTTTTGACATATGCCCCTTTTTCACTCACCTTCCACTACCTACAGTCCTGAGGGTGACTGACCTACGTAATTCCTCTTTTCTCCTCACATGCCCATATGGACCTGTGAGCTGCTGAGACTCTCTGGAGGTGAAGGAAAGGAAGTAACCTTTCATTCTGCTTTAGAGGTGGGTTTCAACAATACTCATGGGCACCTAATGAAGAAATGTCCTAAGTTTTACGTTTCTAGTTCATTGGCAATGTAAAAATGAACCGTACCAGTTTCTGAGTGCTGTTACACAACACTGTACAGAGCTGAAGCTCTCTGGGAGTTCAGCTGAACCCCTCCTCTGATCCACACAGATCCACACGGGACAGAACTGGGCTGTGACATGGTTGTGGGATGGAGCCCTGGGGAATGTGGCACGAACACACTGCTCTGGAGGCTGTGCTTCACCAAAAGGTTCCTTCAGAGAACACAGAATCACTGGGGTTCGTGAGCAGAGCAGAGCAGAAGCTGAAGCTGCTCACAGCTCTGCTCCTTCTCCAAGTGCCCCACTGTGTTTATAGGCTCTTATTATATTTTTAATTGCTACAGAGAACAGAAGCAGACCCACACCAGAATATCTGTTTATAATGTAACACATAAACAAGGAAGCTTACATGAAAGCAGTGTTGATTTTTTCTTTTACATTCTTCCTTATTGTTGTTGTTCTTAATGACTACTGGTCAACTGCACACTGCAGTTTTGTGTTTAACTCTTATGACACCCCAAACACAAAAGCTGTTGTGCAGTGAGCACAGTCCTCTGAGACCTGGACAGAGATGAGGCAGCTGTGGCTGTACTGAAAACCATCTTCCTAACCTCAAAATTTCAGCCGCAGAGGTCAAGTCATAGTCAGTGCTTGCACTGGACAGAGTTCAGTCAGTCAGATTACCCTTCTTAATCCTACAAGTGCTTCACTTCAAGTCTTCTCTGACGGTGTCATAAAATTTTGGGGACTGCATTCTCTACTGTAATATTGCTTGTGCTTTGTGGAATGCTGCCACTCAATACAGACATTGCCTTGGAGTCTAACCTTTGTGAGATAGTGGCCTTTTGGTAAAAGCATGCAGTCTCTGGAATAAACAGGTCTTTTGTAAACTTGCACTATTTTGATCCCGAACAGAGTTTCTTCCTCATTTTCCCTCAGGAGATTTTCTTCTAAATGGACATAAAGCCACTCTAGTCTGAATATACTACTTGTTATCTTGGGAATAAGAAAACATATTTCTTAACTCAAAAACATGCCTCTCAATACACGGTTGAACAGGCTAAAGCTTACTGTTAGTTCTCAGAAGAAAATATTCTTCTGTCTATGAGAACAAAATTTTATATCTATCTGTGAAGGAATACTGGAATATTTCAGCATCATGGGACAAGAAGTGTGGGGAGTTTATGAATTTTGCATGACATAAGTGTTGCTATCTGTATGCTTGAGAGGCCACTAGATGATTAAATTGGATATAGTTTTGTTGTGCAAGGGAAGATATGGATCCACAAGCTCAGTGGCTACAGAACTACAGGGCAAGTGAACAAACCGATGGTAACATAGAGAATTAACCTCTCTGCTTCCCCTTACTCTGCAGCTGAAGACCCAGGGCCAGAGGTGGTTTAGGAAGGGTACCCACCTCTAGGACACAACATGGGGCCCACCACAAGATTCTCTGGAAGGGGAATGAAACCACATGTGCTGCAGAGTGAAACCTGGCACAAAATAGGTTACTCAGGCAGAGCAGGAGCTGAGGTGTCCTCTTTGCCCTACCTTACGTTTACATATCAAGGGATGCAGCTGGGAGAGATCCTTTCCTGGGTCCCTGCCAGCCCTGAGAAGAGAAATACTTCATATGACAGATTTTAGATCTTGGAAACATAGGGACATGCAGATGTGCCAGGTGCTAAAGGAGTGTGGAATACTCAAGGTCACTGACTCACATGTCTGTATGTTGCTGGATGGAGGCACAGAATATTCCAGCAGGACCTGAAATCTGTGAAGAAAATCCTCAGATGTGTAGTTGCCTTACGACTAGCCTACTCTTTTGGAAGAGTGGTGTGCCCTGGTTTGAACTGGTTGAAAAAAGGAAGAGAGCTGCACACACTGACCAGCCCGATGCAGGAAAAGAGGTCACCCTTATTTAATCCAAGCCCTAACACAAAGCCATTATATACAGTTTCCAGAGCAGAGAACTGACAAGATTGCTGAATGGCCTGGCCAAGAGCCCAAATGTCTGATAGCAAACTCTGCACGTGTGTAGACTCTTTAGTGGTTTACAGTCTGTTTTGTTTCTTGAGCAAGTTCTGTTTAAGCCTATTTAAATCCAGGGTCACTGGCAAACGTTTTCCCTGAGAAGATGAAATGGCAGGTGCCACACACCCCCACAGTGACCCCAGGAACTCCCCTCTCTGGAGGGAGGTGTCACTCCCAGAAGGTGATGGGAGAGTTGACCTTTGAAGATGTGCTCCCGAGGAGGCCAAAAAAGGGAGAAGGATGGCAAGACAGCTGGGCTGAGGCAGGCCATGCCTACCTTCTCTGGGACACTGCTTGTCCACCAGCATTCTGCCATAACAGGTAGAGCCTTAGCTTCCCCTTGCTCTCGTTGGGAGAAAGCTCTTCACAGCCACCTGCAGTTGTGCAATCAGCATGTTAACGTGCTTGTATGTAACTGCCTCTGAGCTGAGCACACTGTCTAGACCCCACACAAAGCACCAATCTGACTTTCTAAACTGCAGCAAAATGCTAGATTTGAAATATGCAAATCCAGAGGTATCTCTCCCCTCAATGGTATGTTATCAGCAAACAGTAGGCTAAAAAGAAGACAACTCCCCACTCCCTTGAGCAAACTGGCTGGATGGATTTAAGTACCACAGGGATTTGTAAGATTTTTTAAACTTCTTTATAAGGAGATAACAAGATAAGCAGAGGAGATGGAAGAAAAATTCTAAAACCAAAAATTGCTCAGCTATCAACCTGAGGTTCACCATTCCTGATGTCCCCCACAGAAACATAAGTCATTGCTTTTCAGTATCACATTAAAAAACCTCTGGAAATTGTTGCCAGAATATATTTTCAGCACCAGAGGCACCACCTTGGAATCTTCTTGGGCTTTTCTTTGTCAGTGAATAGTCCCAGCAAAATAAGTGGGTCACTACTCATAAAAAAAGTGCTGCATAACCAGACTCCTCTTACTAGACTGCTAAACCAGATGTGATCAGTACTAGAGTGTTTATCTCAGAAGATATGTTTATTTTGCTTTACTACCTGGCCTGTTTTCCTAAAGGAGAAGTTCTAAATCCATTTTTGATACTGCAAATCCAAACAATTTTGCTCATTACTATCTTCAATGGAATTTAGTAGAAATAGTCATATTACATCAATAGGGTGACATACATGACATAGTATTTATGTGTGAAAATGTCTGCAGGATTTAGTTGCAAAACACTGGACTGACAGTGTTCAGCTGGTTGGCTAAAAGTGGTTGATAGAGTCCAAAAATCCAACTGCAAAAAAAATTTAAGATCTTCCAAAATATTTGAGGTAATTTAGATTTCATGAAAACATCATAAATTTGTGTAAGTAGAGTTCAAAAGATGGACAGTAGCAATAATAAAGAAAAAGAGTCATTTAGCAGCACAGAGGTGGGCTATATACAAAAGAAAAATGACAACAGAAAGGCTCTACTCTTTTAAAAGTGTACTGTAGAATTTGGGGAAACCTGGAGGCCCCAGCAGCCTTCAGTCACATAGTTGCTAATCACATTGACAGAAAGCTGAATCAAACATCTAATAAAAGTGCAACTTCACTAGGTTTGAATTTAGAAGGCTTGCAGAAGAAAAGAATTCACCAGTTTGTTTTTGCTATAGGATTTGCTTGGTATATAGTTCTCATTTTAGGCACTGGAATGGTTTGATGATTTTTTTTCTCTTTTTTCCTCTATTGTTATTCTGAACAATAGAAGTAAAAGAGAAAACAAAATGTGAAAGGAGTTAGAAAGATCAACCAAAAGGCCTCGTTGCCCAGCTGAGGGTGGGCCAAACAAGCTGTCTAAGCTTGGCTCAGGAGTGCTGCACCATTTTCAGAAGCGTGGGCTGTGGGTATGGTGCTCTGCATCTTTTGCAAGAACATTAGCAAATGAATTAAAAAAAAAAAGAAAACCAAAGATAAGATGTTTCCAAGAGGGAACTTGGTGAACATATCTTTTGCATTCCCTAGGGCAGTGGAGGTCAGTTTGCTCCTAGTTTACAATACACCATTTCCAAGAGATATATTGATGCTTCATGAAATTCAAATGTTTCTTTTATCTATTCCATGCTATAAACCCACAGTTGAATTTATGAAGTGGCAAGAATCCGAGGGGTTGTCAGCCTTCACCTCAGTGAATTCTCACACGCCTATGAAGAAACAAGTGGTGTGGATTTGGTTCCATACCAACCCCAGCTTTGCTGAGTCCATGCAGCCAGGAACTGTCCTGCTTCTGCTCCCTGCAATGTGTACCTGTTACCAAACCCCCTCAAGCACACTGCAGAGCACAGCCAGTGGCACAGGCCCTCTGGGTAGCACCCTGGGATGGCCAGAGGGTATGGCCATTGCTCTGGGGCACAGCAGCCACTGGGAAGGCCATGCAATAGCAGAACAGTCATCCAAAAGTGCATCTTCCCCAATAAAGTTATTTAGAACCTATCTTCTACAATTTAAGCCTGTCAACAGGACTGGCTGTGCAGAGGGAAGGGCTTTATGTACCAAAAAGTGCTAATAAGCTGTTTGGACTACCAGCTGAATTTTTCATTAGCAGTATTTCCATTTGGGAATTCTTTGAGATAATTCAAAGCCACTTCACTGGCTTTTTATTTCTTGTTTCATATTCCACTTAAAGGGCACGTTTTGCAATTCCTACAAGTAGTCCTGGTGCCAGTAGTGATACTCTGGCAGCTGAGGTTTTAGGTTCTTAACCTACTTAAAAACAATTCATTATTAAAATTTGGTGAAAAATATGGAGATATTTCCTTTTCTGGTAGGACATGTAAGTGCTGCCACCAACTATGAGCATCATTAAGGCGTTTGAATTTTAGTAGGTAACTGGCCAGTTGCTGGGACTCGCATCTCAGTGGGCACTTAATTAATTTCTAGAAATAAGCAGATCTGGAAACATCAACAATATCTGTCACAGAGAGATCATAAATTCTGAAAAGCACATACCTGTTCCAAAATGGTGTTGATTCTGTCTACTTCACAGTCAATTAGGTATCTTTTTTCTTGCCGCCTGTCCATCTCCTCTATGATTCTTCTGAACTCCTGAACATCCTTTATGCTTCCTACTGACCTGGCTGTCACTTGCCAGTTGTTCTGTACTGCTGCTTCCATAATGGCCTGAAGAATGGAAAATCCTGCAGGGGGAGAGACAATGCAAACATTTAAAATGAGAACGAAAACAAAACCTATCTGGAATGTTTGCAAAGGCTTCACAAGAACTTGCAGCATCTAAAGGGACACAGAGCCTGCGAGTGCTTCAGTGCTTGAGAAAGGAACGGTGGTGGGACCAGTTTCTTCTTTCAGCTCTTCCACTGACCTCCGCAGAATTGCTCAGTGGTCTATTACTGTGAGGCGTATCAGAATCTGTCCAATCTATCATATTATGATCCTCTCAGGGATGTTTATGGTCGTGCTGGGGTCCGTGCCAGCTGAGAATAGGAGCCTGCAGCCATTACTCGGGCAAAAGCCCATCAGCTTGAGGAGCTGGACAGAAGGGGTAATTTGCCCGTGCAGACTGCAGCAATGGGTCATTAACTGGCAAAGACCCAAGCACTGCACAAGAATGCCAATTGAGTCATTGTGCTGGTTATTGGAGCCACGAACCACAGGAGAATATTTTACTGATATTCACTTTGATTTCAAAAACTGTTTTTAAACATGGAGTCTAGCAGCATTAACCACACTTTCAACGCTTTCATTAAGGTTCTGTCAACTCATTTAGCAGCCTCCTCAGAGGAGAGAAGCAGCACAGAATGACCAAAGCCTGCACAGTGGGATATTATACAAGCAAACACCATTTCATTTCTTGTGAACAGCCGTGCCTGGGCAGCAGACAGAACTCAAGTCCCCAAGTGAAAGGTGGTGGAACTGGGAATGGCAATCTCCTTCAAATCATGCTATGTAGGAGTCATCAGACATTGATTTGCACCCCTGTAATTATAGTGCATAGCTGGGAATTTGGTGAGTTACCTGTTTTGATTCAGGAAACTAAAAATTTTTGCATTGTTATAATTGTTTCAGGTCTGGGCGGCTGCCAATCAAAGACAGAGGTCATCTACTTGAAGCACACACAGGGGTTTCCAGTGGGGATTCTTTGTACAGAACGATCCAGGGGTTCTGTCCAGATCATTTATTTGCAAAACTTTCAAATCATTTAGTCATACTGTACATTTCTTATCCACAGCCAGATTTGAGACACTCAAAAAGTCTTCACACACACAAACACATGAACATACAGGATCAACAAATCAATTATCAATTGTGCTCTGTGATAACCAGTCCCCTACGCTTCTGAAAGAGAAAGGAATTGGAGCCACAGAGTTCACTGCATCGAATTATCCCAACAGCTCCTCTGAATGCAGATATCACTGTAGGGATGTACTGATAACAAAGAACTTCTGCTGCAGCTTGATCTTCCGTAGCCTGCTGTAAATCTGTAGTGGCTGTCTGAAGCCAGAGGAGCTGCACCATTACCTCATTACAGACACAAACAAGGGAAGAATGTGATTTTCTAGATTGCAGTTAGGTTATTATAATTTACCATGTGACTTCCTTAAGTCTCACTCACATGCCCTCACTTGCTCTATGCAGCCTCCCTGACTCTTAACGCATTTCTTTGTATGAATGCACTTTACTATCCCATGAAAGATGGTGACAATTAATAAGTACACGGGTTGGAAATGCTTTCTGGCATCTTCCTTCCCCTGAGACTATTGAAAGAGAGGCATTTACATATGTATAGTACAATGAACTCAGTCTTCCTTAACATCATATTTTACAAAAATGGTTGTGATATCTGTGACAGCATCATGATTCCATCACATGTAGGAGGAAGCTCTAAGGCTAAGATACTTGGCTAGCTGCAAACAAGGAATTCTGATGTGGGGACATAAAGACCACCAACTGGGATTTACAAATGCTTTGTGTACAAAGGTGTGCTTTTAAAAATATATGACTCCACTAAGTAATGAATATTTAAAACTTTGCTTCATCACTCATATAATGTCTAAGTACAAACCATTTGTTTGCAGTAAACAACAGAAAACAGTCCTTAAGTCTATTTTTTTCACCCCAAATTGAACTAAATGCTTCAACATATTATATAAAAAAGCAGACTTTTAAAAAAAGCTGAAGGTCTATTTTTTCTAATAACACATACAAAACTTACAACTGTCTCAAGGACAGAAGTGAAAATGAACATGCTGGAGAGCAGATGCCATCGGTGGAGTGCCACACACCCAGTTTCAGTTAATGCTGCTTCAGTCAGAGCTCACTTTGTCCAACCTTGAATATCTCAGAAGAAAGCTGGGCAATTTTCCTAATTTTGTGCAATTGCCATGTTTGTGTTTGTGTGAGCATGTGTATTAGTCAGTGGTTACCAATCCAAGAAAGAGAAGAGCAAGGTTACTCAGCAGCATTTCTCCTATGCATGAAAATACAATTACAATAATCTTAAGTGTTAAAACATTCCAGAGCTTCATCATTTCTGTTTTCTCCACCTCCTCTTTGTCCTTGTCACACCCAGTCTTTACAGTCACAGTCCCCTCTACCCTTGCCAGTCTTTGTCATCCTCACCATGGTCACCATGCTGTATCAGCTCCTCTCGGGTCCCTTCCCTGAACCATCCTCACCCTGAGGAGCACCACTGGCCTTCCCACCACACGAGTCCTCTGCTGAGCTTTAGGGAGGCCACTCCCCTTGTTTTACAAAAGCATGGTTCCAGTCCCCTGCTTTCATGGGGGCAGCACTTGCCTCTTTGCCTCCATCTCGTTGCCTTCAGCACCACTGACTACACTTCACACTGGCACCCATTACGTGTGTTTCTGCAAACAACATGTTCCAGGCTCCAGCTGTACTCTGCCATTAAGAGAGCTGTTACATAAGCAGTGTGATTGTTTAAATAAAAGGACCATTTAATCTTCAAATGTGAACTTTTCTTTCTTCTTAGCATAACAATGCAAGCTGGGGTTCAGGGGTACTGCCTGGTAATGGATGGGGAAATTATTTTCCCTCTTCTATGCACGTCAGTGACCAGAGCTGTGCACTGAACTTTTCCATTCCCTACCTGAGCACTGAGCACTCTTATTTTGACCTTCTACAGTTTGCATCAAATCTATCCTGAAAGAATACAGGACTGATAATCCATCACAGGTCTGTGAAAGAAACCATGCAGTCTGTCATGAATACTGTTGCTGGTTTATATTACTTCAGTCTCTAAAGCAAAAAAAAAGATAAGAAAAAAATACAGCAATGAGATCATCTCAAAACACGTTTATAATACCATTACTAAAACTCAGAAGCTGTTCATTCTGCAGTCATTAACACAAATACAGGCAACAGGAAAAATCCATGCAGCCTCCAATCTGATCTTTCAACTTTTTCTTAGAGTTGCACCTTGGATGTGAGAAAGCAGCAGGATGGGAGGTATGTGTTTTTCTGGAAGCACTGCTTCTGGGGCCAGCTCATCTGATGGCACCACATCCCTTCCCTGCACTATGCCACTAGGGTGTTGGCATTACTGACATACTATGTCTGGTCACACAATGATGATGTTGTCCACAGGTGCCAGGTCATGCAACAACCCATATTATGTTTAGGTCCCTCTTAGCCCCATACTGGAGAGAGGTTACTCCTGTGATCTTTGAATGCAATCCCACAAGTCAATCTGATCTGCACGTACTAAAAGCTCAGACAATCCTGGCCTTGGAAAACAATCATTGTCCGGCTTATTCTTAAAATACTGAAGATCTTCTGAACAGTCTGAAAAATCAACTAGCCAACTTGGAACAATCCCCAACATTCAAAATCCAAACATGTCAGGCAAGTATGCTTTGCTTAACCTATGTCTGCTTAACAAGACTAGTACACTGGGATGCTCTTTCAGTTAACACATGTAAGTTGAAATTATTAAACAGAATTTGAATAACAGCATTCCATCTGGTTTCTACCTGATAACATCTATCTGGTCACCAGCATGCAAAATGTTACACTCCACTATTCTAAGCGTTACACTTCAGGACTTGAAGCAGACAACCTTCTAAACCAAGTAGCAAACACACACTAACATTATTTTCTTCTGCTTTTCCTATTCAGTGAACCTCTGGTTTCCCCTGTACATAATTACATTATTGCAATCTGTCATCCATAAACAGAGAAATCTACACAAAGAGATATGTCAGTTTGGTTGAGTGAATGGGAACTTGCCTGGCTCAAAGGAGAATTTACAGGAACCATCTGGTCTGTATTTGCTCAGGATGGGCTACAGCTAAACATGCAGGAATCCAGATCTGCTGAATGCAAGTAAAAAGAGGTTGGTTTTTTTTTTTTTTTTTTTTTAAATGGCTCTTTCTGAATGCAATTTACCTTGATCTGATCTTTCACAACAACCTCTCGTCCAACTCCTGTCATTTTATTCAAGTTTTAGGTCAGTGCAACTCCAGTGCCTCTGAATGAAGCTGTGTAAAATGAGAGCAATGTAGTAAGAGATCAAAGAGTACAACAACCAAGGGCAGACATAGAGATGCTGTAAGGAATGCTGTCACTTCCATAAGGGGACTCCTCTGACTTTCACAGTGATGTGGGCAAGTCTCCTGGTGTAGGACAGAGAGGTTCACCTCAGTACATCAATATAAGCCAAAGTTCATTGATAGGGCTGTCTTCTAATTTTAGCTTTGCTATGCAAATCTTTATTTAAATAATTTCCAAGGGAATAAAAATTGAGTGATTATAGCTTCTGGATGCAGACAGGTACAAAACAGATGAGATGGGAACACTTTAAAACCAGAATATTCTGCTTGAGGAAAATCTAAAAGATAAACAATTGTGCAGAGAAGGCAGAGGAACTAGCACAAAAAAAAAAACACCAAAAAAAAAAAAAAAAAAAACCACAAAAAACAGAAAAAATACCAGTGTGTTTTGAGACGTGACAGAAGGTGAAGAGCACTGTGTTGTCCACTAGGCACGTGCTGTAGGGTATCCTCTGTACACTTATTACTAAGAACCCTTGATACTGATGCTATCAGAAAGCTGAGAGGTGAAGATGCTGAGATTTGGGAGACACAGGAAAACCTTCTTTACAGGCAAATGTCAAATCCGTAAAATTACATCAGCATTAAGAATTACCTTCCAAGCTCTAGGAGACATGAATAAAGCAAACAAAAAAGTTAAACTGCTTAAGCACACAGAGATTTCATCTGTGAAGTTCTGCACCAAGTCCAGGGTTTTGTCTGTCCAGGAGAGTCCAAACTCTTAAAATAATGCAGTAAGCACAGTACTGTTACACATACAGAGGGATGCAAATCTAGGGAGTCCTGCCCAACACCAATCTCCCTGAGTGCCCTGAATTCTCCAGCAAAGACATGCTCCAAGTGACACCAGCAAATTGAAAAGAAAGCATTTGCTGGGTACAGCCCTGTATCCTTCTGGTATCAGGAAGCTAACACCACAACCCCAGTATCACAGCCTTGCCCAGATGCAACCTTCTGTTCACCTTCGAGCACTGCTATCCCACCCCACACTGTTCTGCAGCCTCACTTACTGCCTCTGGTATGAAGCAAGCTAGAATGAGTCCACACCAAGCCCCACTGCTTGCAAGAGCAGCATTCAGCTGAAAAGCCTTTGAATGACACAATTAGAACAGAATTTTCTTCAGGTGAAAAAGAAGAAGCCTAGATACGTGGCTATTACCAACTACTTCCTTCAGCCCAGCAGGGCTGGGTTTTTTCATTATTCCTGTGCATTGGTTACTGAAGAAACCAGGTGTAGCCACCATGGATAGAAAATATCTCGGCCACAATCCTCTTGATGTCAGATGCCAAAAAGTTGACCACAGCAAGGCCTAGGTGAGATACTTGGGCCTTAGTCTGTCCTTAACTTAGAATCATAGAATTATTGAGGCTGGAAAATCATAGACTCATAGAATGGTTTGGGTTGGAAAGGATCCTAAATATTATTTAGCTCCAACCCTCCTGTGTGGGCAGGGACACCTCCCACTAGACCAGGCTGCTCAAAACCCCTTGAACATTCCCAGTGACAGAGCACCACAGCTTCCCTGGGCAACCTGTCCCAGTGTCTCACCACCCTCATAGTGAAGAACTTCTTCCTTAAATCTGATCTAAATCAACCCTTTTCCAGTTTGAACCCACTACCCCTCATCCAATCATTACAAGCCTTTGCAAAGAGTTCCTCCCCAGCCTTCTTGTAGGACCCCTTTCAGATACTGGAAGGCTGCAGTAAGGTCTCTCTGGAGCTTTCTCTGTCCTGGCTGGACAACCCCAACTCTCTTTTAAATACCTTTAAGGTCATCAAATCCAACTACAAACCTAACTTCAAGCACATTTGGATGATAGTCTCTTGGGTTTTCTTTTCAGTTGAGAGAGAGATGCTGCGTAATTCGTCTGTGTTTGCAACACACATGGAAACCAAAGGAAGAAAACAGACAAAAGAATGAAGTTGTGTAAGGCATCATCACATAGGTACCACTCACAACTGTACTGTACTTTACCTGCAACTGTAAAACTAGAAGAGAACAAAAATCCCAGTGTGTTGACTAGCACTCAACTGATGAAGCTAATTACTGCATGTTAAATATACATATATAATTGTGTTTACATATTTATCTCAGCAAAAAGATTCTCATTAGGAATCACAGAGTTAGCAATGATCAGGCTGGAAAAGAAAACCTCACTTGTCTGCAAAACAAGAGTAGCACACTCTGTGTGAAGCCAGTTCTCAAAGTGGAAGCTTACAAAAACCCAAATCAGAGCACATGTTGCAAGACATGGAGCATCAAACTCATCTTTTGGTGACAGTACTGACTTTGAGGAGCTGTATTTGGCCCACTCTATGACTCTGGCCTATTCCATGCAGAGAATTAGTAATAGAGCCAGTTTTAAAATTCAGGTTCTCTTGATTCATATCTATTTTTATTTCAAGTTGTAACATAGTTGAACATTTACTCTTAAAGACTCCTGTACTGCCTACAAATGTGCTAGCCACTGAAATTCTATAGTTAAGACATCAGTATTATATCCCAGAGTCCACTTTCCTTGTATCTTATTTGCTAGAGTAAATTGAACAGCTAGCCAGCCCCCAGTGGGATACTGATGGAAAGCCTTATTTCTTATTCCAGGTAAAGTTGCATGATTGTGATACAATTACAAATAGAATTAAAAAGGCAAGTATTGTGTGGAATTAGCATCTAAGAAAAGAAATAAAAATGAATTATTTTTTAGGCTTATATAACTTTTTTTAGCCAAAATAGAGTATTAGTGAATTTATTCAATTGTAGGCAACAAATGTTCTGGAAAAAGGAAGCTTATCCACTTATCAGCAGCAGAGGATTTTGAAAATAGCTAAAACTTGGTCTTGCATGTTACTGCACTCATTTAAAGAGCTAAAAATGTAATTCTGATGTATGCTGCAAACCTAAAATTATTGATAACACAATTTAATTCTTTGCCATGATACGT
>NW_008595931.1:149794-167657 GCF_000691845.1 Merops nubicus
AGCATGAGTGTGCAAGAGTATTGCAGACTGACTTCTCTTAGAACCATGTCTCAAACTGCTGAGTCTAAAAAATGATAAATATTATTCCTTTGAAGAAACAATCACAGGAGATTATGGTAATCAGACTACGAAATGAAATACATATTCAGCACAGAAAAAAACCCCTAGATTCACCTCAGATAAATGTTTTGGAAAAAAATTATGCTAGTTGAATTGTCCTCAGACATAGTAAAATTATTCTATCTGACCTTCAGTCAATCATGTTAGAAAAATATTTATTCCTCTCCCTAACCTTTATCTACACTTTCTGTTTCTCAAACTACCTGAGCAAACAACTCTTTTGCCTCTGAGAATTTTCATTAACAGATGCTATCAGCCTTTCAAAGTCTCTCTTCATCAACATCTCACCCTTTGCTAGCCAGCATTTTAATTGCCCTTGCAGCTGGAATATGTCTCATGTCTCCACCTGTAAGTTAATTTCCTTTTATTTATTCGTAACACTCAAAAAAAAAGTAGCAATCAAAGGGTGAGTACTGATCTGAAAAATATTCTGAAATTTAAATGAGTTTTTATGATAATATAAATGATAATTTATGGATTCATACCCACAGTCTGCATGTGTGTTTCTTTTTAGACAGTTGGCTATTTCTGCCTTTTTTTTTTTGCCAATGGCTAGTAACAAGGAGCTTTTATATCACACTATTATCTACAATTTTTAGTAGAACCACTTCTCTTCATAACAATCCTGCACTCATTAACTACAGGGCCTCATACTAATTCAAACCAGGTCTGTATATCTCCCAGACTGCTTGGCAATTTGGTCTGAACTGGGTTTGAACACACACGTGTAGTTCTGCTGTATCGACCAGAGCACAGACTCTAACATCTCACCTGCTTTATAGTGAGTCTTCCTGGAGTGAGGCTACAGAGCATCAATTTACAAAGTGAGCAGAGAATTGGTATGACATCAACAGACAACACCCAACCCAGCATAAAACTTGGGGGTAACAAATTACCTTTCAAAACATTCCACGCAGATGAGGTGGCAAAATGAGGGTTCCTGGTTCAGTGCTCTGTATCAGTGGCCTCACACCATCACTTCTTGCAGCACTGTTTTGTGTATCAAAAAGACCTGGTTTATTCTGCAGCGTGGTGACACACAGCAGGCTCACATAATCTACAGAGTAGAGACTACTCATGGCTAGTCAGGAGATTCCTGGGTCCTCACCTTCTATTGAAGGAACAGACTAAAGGGGAAACAATACCTTGCATTCAACATTCAGCCTTACAGTCCTATTTGAATGTTAGAGGTTTCTTTCATAGTATCAAAAATCATGAGGAATTTTAACATCAGCTATCCCTTCTCTGCTAACACACAGAATGGTTTTTTTGGCTGCTGCTTTGTAATTTGCAACTGCTAAATACAGGGCTTGAACCCAGTAACCTTAGATAGGAAAAAAACCACAGATTTAAGCACCTGTGGTCAGTTACTGAATATACTATTCCTGATTTAGCTCAGGAAGACAACACAGATAAAATATTAGGCTGGATTATATAGAAATTTATATTTATGCTGAATACATTTCAGCATAAATATTTGTGAAGTAGAGACAGGAATGTGTTCTGGCTTCATCTCTTTAAGTATGGATGTGCTCAGTTGAGGAAGGAAGGAAGGAAGAGGAGGGAGAACATTCTTCGAGTTGGTTCCACACATCAGCAGGGGCTGGGCTTCAGATCCAGACTTTTCTACAGCATCCAAGATAATTTGTGAATACAGCACTCCTCCTTCCAAGGTATTTGCCCCATGGATTGGATTCCACTCCTTGCCTTGTGATGCCATCCCATTCATCTTTATGCTCCACAAGTGGAATTTGCACAAGGAAGCAATTTTATAGCATAAAATAAACCAATTTAATCTATTAAATAAAAAGTTAACATTACTTAGGTATGGGTAGAATTGGTCTAATTTACTGCTCTGATACTTAATGGTTTAGAAATACCAGTATGACAGGCTTCACAGAGGAAACAGACTTGGGGAATAACCCATATGACTTCAAAGGCAACTTCAGCAGAGGCTCAACCTAACCATACTTGACCATCTTGGGCAAGGACTGCTCCTGCATACAAAGGACCTGCTGATAGACAGGCATTGGCCCTCAAAATCGTCCCAAAATTACCATAATGGCAGTGTACACTGCTGGATCACCATGAACACGGAATGGCATCAATAAAAGGTTATTTATCCTTCAAAAACTAAGGGCCCTTAGATCTTTGGTAATGGCTGCTGGACTATACACCCATACATACATCCACAACTACACAGCAAAATCACTGAACACATAAAACTATGTTTCCTAGTTTTAAATTGTAAATCAACACTTATAAAAATAATCTTGTTCTTGCCCATGGTAAAGATTCTGTGAAACGATCCAGAAATGGTAATAACCAGAATATTTGAAACAACTAATACTTCTGCTTATGATCCTCTCAGAAACAGTGCAGCACAGGAAAAAATTTGCAAAGGTATCTGTCTCTCATTTTCAAAAGTGACTTGGGAAGGATGGTATGAGCAGGTTTTCAGAGGCAACTAAGTTGCAGATGCTGAAGAATCTCAGCAATGGGGTATCTGCACTCCGCTGACTTAAAGGGCAGCCAGGCAAAGATCTCACTGAGGTGCTTTTCACAATGTGCCTGTGTGTATGTTCGAACCCTAAATACCTCTGAAAGACCTGTCCTGTGTGCCTTTGGAAATCACTTCTGAAAATAGGATAGGTGCTTCTCAGAATATGTACTCTCCGGCCTGCTTAAAAAGTGGCACAGAATTCTCTGTAGAATACACTGTTAATGAGTTATTTCATTGCAACACGTTCATCAAGTGCATAGATTAGGCCTAGATGGATTAAATGGGATGGGCACATAGCTGAGACAGACTACTAGTTATTAGCTTTAAGAGGAAAAGGAGATAGAAAATTCCCCTCCAAGGTTGCAGAGTGGTAGAGTACCTATTGCAAAAGCAAGGGCTTGCATGCAAACTGCAGAAAAACCTGAAAACTCCCTGTTCTCATGGTTTCAAATGAAAGAGCTCTGAATGTTTTCTCAGAACTGTTCTGCAAAATGAGGAAGCTGTAACAAACACACCCGTGGGACCAGTCAGCCTCAGTACTTCAACTGTGTTTGGCTTTGCACCCAGTTATGGTGCCAAGTGTTTACTATTATTTAAAATGTTTATATGCTATTTGAATATCCAATCCAATATTCAGTGAAACAAAAGAACTGTTCTGTTGCATTTGTTTTGATTCTGCTGGTGCATGACTACTCTTCCATGACCCCAAAGCCTCACAAGCCTACAAGAATGATAAAATATGCAAAAAGTTTAGTATTCTCTAAATGGAAGGAGAACTGAATGGTACACACAGCTAGGAACACAAGCACTCATAGTTCTGATCACCCAGTTTACCATTACTGTACTCATTCAGGCAGAGAAAGATTTCACAGAACAAAGGTATACAGGGTGGAAAGGTTGTTAAGTCTTCTGTACAAATCAATACTTTAAACCAAAAGGTTCTCATTCCACCAGTACCCTCTTTCAGTAGGGTGGCACTTGTTTAGTCTTATTTTTTCCCCCCAAGTAAACTAAGTAAGATTCCTTTAATGCTTTCTGCCACTGTAATTGTCTCTGTGCAGGTATGAAAAGCAAGGGAAAACCAGGTCGGTCGCGCCTGTGAGCAACTGGAGTTGACTTCAATAAAAAATTTCCATCTAACCTTACTAATTATTAATGTACAGATGTTCTAGGCTCAAAATATAATGCCTGTGCTTACTCCAGGGAGCTGGTCCCCTCTGACTGTACTCCATCCTAACTAACCCTCCCCCTGCAGTGAAATATCAAGCTGATATCTTTCATTTTACAGCAGAAAGTTATATTGTTTCTAGAAAACTAACCAAACAAACAAAAAGCAAACACTTAGAAAGGATATTCTTTAAATACTGGATTAGTATGACTGTGCTGTATACCACAGCCTATCAAGAGGTCAAGAATCACTCTAACTGTACTACTACACTTACCAGCTCTCACTGAGGTCTTAGCTCTCAATGCCAGATTTCCTGGCTCACTGTTTAGAGCATGTCCCATCACCTCCCTGATTCCTTAGCTTTTTATCTGTTTTTATGCAGCAAAAGTTTCATTCCTGTTTTAAAAGGTCTACTCCATGCATCTCTGTCCTCATTCTTTGGACAGCCATTTTGGCTCTGTCTGTAGTGACAGTCTTGGTGCCTCCATTCCTAACTTTCAGAAAGAGCACTGCTGTCTCCCCTGCTATGCTCCATGGCTTCTACTGGTGTACTCCTCTCATTGTGATTCACCTCTATTGCTTTAGGTAAAGTGGAAATGAGGAAGGATTAAAAATAAAAATGTACTGAAAGACAGAGGGCTGAGACCATGGTCCTACCACCAAGCAGTTAAACGTGTCTCATCTATACCTCCACTGATTACAGGTTGCACTAGTGCTTCCTAGGATAAACCACTTCAGACCTTTAACCACACTCCCAAATGTCCTCTGTACTTTGGGCTCTGGAGAGGAGTGGATTTATGCCATTACCTACCCTGAACAGCAGAAGAGAAACAACTTGACTTTCCAGTTCCTCAGTCGTTCAGATTAACACCACCATCTCATTTTCCACACACAGTAATATTTTATCCTCCCTTTTACATCCTGGAACTATTAACACCTTGGAAGTGAGGCAGGAAGAGAAATAAATTAACTATGTATGTTCTACAACAGATCTCCCCCATTCCCTGCAAAGAGTTTTAAAACACTGGCAATCAACATTAGCCTAAATCTGCTTCAGCTAAATCCATGTGGAATTTTTGAGGGAATTCAAACATCACTTGCAACTATTCCACCCATACTGCTGAAGAGATTATTATGTTATTCCCAAAAGAGCTCACAGAAAGACTTAGTTTAGACCTAAGTGTATAAACCTGAACGACAGGAAAGACCCTGAGTCATTCAGAACTTAGAAGCCAACAATTTGCAATTTTTTTAATATAATTCTTTGGCTCAGAGATCAGGCCATGGCCACAGAGCCTGTTAACAGCTATAAGAATTCTTATTTATAGTCTAGACCTGCAAATACTTCTTTTGAAGCAAAGAAATCTCAAAGTAATTCACCTAATCCCAATCACTGCATCTTCCTCCAGCACCAGAGAGTTCCAGGGAGCTCTGTTATTCACTGTGGAGGGAAGAGCATCAGGAGCTCCAGGGAACTGCTTACCCAGTTAATCACACCCCAGCAAGGTCCCTTTTCCACCCTGCTGATGGCTTACTTCTGGTCGAACTCAGTAATCTGGCTCATCTCTTGAAGTTAAAGATGAACATGTACTGGCCAACTGTAGTAAACTATTACAGGTAAAGCACAACAATATTTCATCTTGTTACACATACAATTGGAAACCATGTCTCTTCAGCTCTATTTGTCAGCTTTCCATACTTCAGGTTATCTTTCTGAGCTTCCTTTTGACAGATGTCTTCAACCCCCAGGACTCTAATTCTTACCTGCAGCACTTAGCAAAGTGGAAATTCAAGTCTGTTGACAAGAAATGAGTATGTAGCTCTCATAAAAGGTAAGGAGTCACTTTGAAGAGTTGATTTTTACAATGGCCAAAGAAGAGAGAAGGGGTAAACTTGAATCTAAATTATTATCTTTTAGGAAGTCACAGAAACCAATTCATGGCCAACAGATGTGAGATTCAAGGAGTATGGAAAACCCTAAGACACTAGACATACTTCCCATTGACTTCTATAGGAATTTTGCATAGAGCTGAACATCTGCTGTGGCACAGGAAAGCTCTTCCTTGCTGTCAAACACCTGTATTTTCTTTGCTTGTTTTTCCTCTTAATAAGCATTCATTATTGACAACGTAAGAAATGTTTCCCTTCCTACCAAAGCTTCAGTTCCTGTACCCTTCACATAGCTCCTCAGAGCAACAATATTGAGCGTGATCTTCAAACACGCACTGGGTCCACCTTCAACCCTCTGGTGCCATGAGATGGCCCCACAATACTCAGTGAGCTGCTGCACCAGCAGCTGACTTTCAAAGGATGACTCAAATTTCCTTCTGGGTATCTGCAGCCCAAAATTGTGGTTTCTCTGCCAGGTCTTCCAGAATACCATTACCAGCACAAAGGAAAGTGGAGATGAAACCTGTGGTGTGGCAGCACTCTGACTGTGTTGAAGCAGCTGTAGCACACTCAGGTGGAGTTGGGGGAGGCCAGCCCTGGCTGGGTACACAACCTGCATCCCTCCACTGCCCAGTAAATAAAACTGCAACCCCTGTACCTGACGTACACACACTGACCTCAGTGATGTACTGCTAAAAGGCTATTTCAAACACTCCTTCTCCCAAGAGTCACATGGCTAACACACTTCATTTCTTTGGAAAGAATCCTAAGGAAAAAACAGGGAGATACCTTAAAAGACAAAATATTGCTATGGTGCCCTTACTCTTTTTTTTTATTATTATTTTTTTGGCCAGAAGACGTGTAATTCTTTTCTGGCTGGCTTGTTCTGTCACAAAGAGAATGACCCTTATTGAACGGTCAGCAAATATGATGGTTTTAACAGAGCTCCTGTTGCAGTGAAACTGATGCACCATCATTGTGCCCTGGCCCACAGAAGGTAGAGGCTCCTCTGGGTATTGTCCAAGCAACTCATGGCAGCTGAACACAGCAATCCAGCTAGTGAAACAGAAAGAGTTCATGCTTCAGGTCACGTCCAGGCACCAGTAGAAAACAAGCCCCCAGTGTCTAAAGGCTTTGCCTTTTGAACCATGCTTCTATTAACTGCAGAAGGAGAGAGTTAGGGTTACCTTGCAATTTGACTTTTTCTAAAAAGATCAGAGGTCTGGGAGGGGCCACTTTTCCTCATCACCCTGTGGCAGAGCTGGTTGCTAGAATACAATAGTATGCAGTGGTCCTTCATGACCAGGGCCACAGCTGATGGAACACACACCAACTTCTCCATAAGAAGCACAAAAAGAACCTTGCTTTCCTGGCAGGGTCATTTTTTGTTGGATTTTGGAGCCTTTAGTCTGTTGTTTAGGACTTTTGCTTTGAAAACTGAATAGGACAAAGTAAAAGCTCTCATCACCTTTATTTTTTTTTGGGGGCTAAGAGGTAACCTCAACATTAGATTTTGTCTAGGTTCATCTTCACCATTGAATGCAAAAATACTCTCACCATTAGAGGATGCAACTATGCACCATGGCTTCATCTGACTGCTGTGGTGCCACAGCACCACTCATCTTCTGTGTGAGACGAGACAAGAGCAGCAGAGATGAAGCTGACTATCTGAAAAGGACCACGCCAGAAATAAAACAGCAAGAAAACCTGACTGCTGCTCTTCTGCTGGTTCTCACAGCAGGGTAGAACCTACTTCCAAAAGCCCTCACTCCTAAACAGCTCCTTACAATAGGCATGGACCAAACATCTGCTTCTGACAACCATTCCCAATGTAAATACAAACTAACACCTGGGGCAAAGGGAAAGCAACTCTCATTTATAATATCTTACAGTGTCTTTTAAAAATGTTTATTAATAAAATAAAACAAAATATGGGAGATAACAACTGAAGACAGGTATGCAAATAATTATTTTATCAGTAAATTTATATCCTTGTACAGAATAATATGATATAATATTTAACTGAGATATGGAGATTGTTCAAATAATCTCCTGATACATTTCTTTTTGGCAAAAAGGAGCGTGTTTATTGCTAGCTGGTTTTTTTTCTGTAAAGTGTGGCCACTAGCCACTGAAAGAAATTAAAAATGTTCTTCGGTGCCCTGCATGAGTCACATATGGGCATATACCTTCACTTAATGTTTATGGAAGTGTCCTATTAGCAGTTACAGCTCCATTAATTCACTAATAGAGCTGGTGAATTTTTTTCAACTTACATCACATTTACTGGAAGAATAGACCTTTAGGAGAAGAGGGGACCACAGCTACACGTTCATTTAGGCCAAGCTGAATTTACAACTGGCTGAAGAAAAAGGAAGGAAAATATTTTTCAAAATGAAAGTTAATGACTTCTACTTTCAAACTCTGAGCAAAGATTACACTAAAGTTGAGTCACGAAAGAACATGGACAAGTTTTTTTTCAGATAGACTAACATTTTTCACTTTGGTCCAAAATGAATTTTGTAATTTGTGCTTCACTCAACATTTCCCACTCCTTCTCAAGTTCCATTTGACTTTAACATGAACAAAATTTTCTTTCTAAGCTTTAATTCTGTCAGGCAGGAGAGAAAATATACGTTTGTTACTTATACTGAAAACCCTAGTGCTATATTATCACAGAATAAAGTAGAAAGCACTGGAAAAGAAATGAAAAAAGACTCTAAGTAGTAACTTGAGAAGAAGGCACGGCACCAAGGAACATTCTGTGAAAGGCCAGTCATTAAAAAAGACTAATTCTAGGGAAATACAGCAGATTTCAGCTTTTCTTTAACAAATATGTCCCTAAAAATCCCTGAAGGATCACACAGAAATCATTAGAATATAATTTTTATTAGTTTACAGAAAACTAGTTTCCCTTGTGACACAGCGATTCCAGTTTTTATTGCTCCTAGACTCTGGGCTCTGCATGACAACTGAGGCAAGTATTCTTCACAATGTAACTCATATAAATATACCTCAAGTAATAAAACTGTAGCTAATTCTCAATTTTCTAGCAAAATGTCCACTGAAGCTTCTCCATTTCCCTCTATTCTAGTCTAATAATCAGTAATTACTTGTTTAAAGTACTTCTCAAGAACCTCCACTGTGGCAGGTGCTGCAGAATCAGAAAGCAAAACCGTATTCCCTCCCCACCTCCAGTGATGAGTGCAGGTTAAATACAACCAGTAAGTGGATTTCTAGCATCTGACCTCAAGAGCAGTATAAAACATGACAACTGAAAGATTACAAAGTGGTCCACAATAAAACTTCTCATTATTGACACAATGAACTCATTGTTCTTAAGCAAACATTTTAAATGACATCCATTATTCATGCAAAGTCCTGGAAATTACCTATCTGGGATTTGGCAAAAAGAACACATTTGAATATCAAAATATGGGAGGGTTTTTTATCTTCTGTTTATAATAAAGATTTTGTACAAGTTTTTATCTCTGTGGTACCATTTTGTTTGTTCAACTAGATCGGTCAAGAAATTATTTTTAAACACATAAGGTCAAATCTTCATCTGTGCAAATCTGCATTGCTTCACTTCAAAGAAATGCAATGAATGACTTTTGCCATCCTCTGAGGCATATTCTGGTTTTTACCCAACTGAACCCTCTTGGTTACACTCAGCAGCAGTCTGAATTCCCCGCAGTAGTAGCTTGAACGTTAAAAAAACATTTTGACAAAATCCAGCTTTATAGTCAGAGGGAGGTCACTAAAGTCACAAAAACACTATCTGCAGAAAAATGCAAATGCATATGCCATGAACCAAGATCACATCGATGCAAAATGAATAGCACTTAAAACTCAAGAAGAACTAACATCATTGCTTTCATTATCTTTTTATCTGTAACTTTCATAGGAGACCCAATAAAGTGTTATGAGGATGCAGCTGGCATCTAAAATTCACTCTAAGAGGGACTGTGATGTGTTTATCTTGCCTACTGTGGCCAGTTTTTGAAGAAGGTCAATCCAGAGATTATTTAAATTAAATCTAAACTGTAATGGTCTACAGCTGCTTGCACTTAATATGTTTGGCTTCGTATATATTATTAATGAAAACTCAGTGTAATGCTATCAATGAAAACTTTGAAGGCACTGTTCTTGTTCCAGATGTGTACTTTCACAGTAATTGTTAAGCTAATAGAAACTACTGCTCTATAAATGGGAATTCCTAATCAAACAGCCAGGCTGAATACTTGTAAGGAAGTGGTGCTTTTAATGCATAAATATTATTCTATGGTTCATGTCAAAAGGGAGGCATTGTTTGGTCTCACATGGATGCTGTGTGCAGCTAAACTTTTCTCTGATTTGCAGCGTAAGGAAAACGCGCAAACTGAAGCAGTCACTATTCAAACGCGTGGTGTGCACATCCATTTTGTTGAGAAGTGTAGCACTGTGCTTCCAGAGGGGCCAACTACAATAAGAACTACACTAACACAATACACATCTAACTCCACAATTTTCACTTCCATCAACATATCTAAAACCAGAGAAATAAGCAATGAAACAACCCTGAAAAAACCTTCTGGGCACTCAAATTCATGTGAAAATGTGGAAGATAACTATCCCTCTTGTATTACTTCTCTTCCTGAAAGAGGACACTGCCACACGGTGATGAATGTGTTTCAAGGAGTTGTGTTCCAACTGTCTCCACAACGTGGAGTATCTCTAAAACCAACACACACAGTAATGTAACACAGGCAGTTACTTTCTAAGGCTTTTTTTTTTTTTTTTTTTTTTTTACATAGCAGAGCATGAAACTCAAACTGTCAGTGACTAAATTACTGCTGCCTTGAGGCTCCAACAACTTATGCACCCTTGTATTCACCCCCTCATATACCTCCCTTTCAAAGAAAAACTCATCTCTCCCTTCCCACCCCCATCTCCCCATCTCTTTGTGGCACAGTTACAATGTCATTAAATATACCATTACATGTTTAGGAGAGGGAGGGTGAGAGCTGGGTAACAAACAACAGAAAAAACAAACAGGAGGGTTTTATTTTGAAGAAAACCCTGCAAAAAAATGTTACTGCAATAATTACATGTTTGTCTAACTCATTACTATTTGTCTGCAGCCAGGCATAATTTGATTTCATTTCTTTAATAAAAACTTGATCTAATTTGAGGTTATGGTTGCCAGTTCATGAACAAAACCAACGGATCGATAATGCCAGTACTACTGAGCAATAGGCAATTCTATCCACAGAGCAGTTACAGACCCCAGTGTACTCAGCTGAAGGGTTTGATCTTGCTGAGCCAAATAATGTCAGTCTGCCTTCTTTATTTTTCATTTCCCCCATTTTTGTCCTTTGTTTTCTCCTTAAAGAAGAAAGCCATATCTTGCTAATAAAAGATACCCTAAATTACACAAACTGAAGATGAATATTTGCTCCTAAAATCATAGTTTTCCTTTTTTTAAGCAAGGGGGGGAAAGCCACTAAGAAATAAGATTGAAGCAAATGGCACTCTTTCATCTAGAAATACATGTACAGTATCTTTAGTCTTAGAAGCAGATCATGGCACAATCCAGTCCAGACTATGGTGGTGTTACGCGTATATAATGCTGGCAAAACAATTAAACTGCATTGAAAGCATTTCATGCTGTAGTTCTGACTTAAACTCATCAAATTAAATTCTTCATGAATTAATGCACATAGATTGAGGTCAATGTAGTATATGACCACGACATTTCATAAAGATGAGTGACAATTATGGATTATTTCATGTTTTAGATGGCTCAGCAGGAAATAAAATCAATCAAAAATTACATCCAATAGAGGAAATGTATTGTTTATATCCTAACTTTAGCCAACATTTCAGTTTCTTTGGGGTATCCACCCATGAGAAACACCCAGGCTTCAGTATTAACTGTACCACTCCTTCTGAACTGAAGGCACTCCAGAATTTTAATAAATGCTTTCCCATTTGAATTCTGAGACATCATTATTTTTATATCACCAAGAGGATTGCAGTAGAAATTTACAAGACCATCCATAGCCTTGTCCTGTGCAACTTATATGCTATATATTGAAGCACATATGCTACAAAAATAACAATAGTATGTGCTTAGGGTGAACAGCATGAAACAGCCTGCTAAAAAGACACACCAGAAAATGTCTACATTATTTGCCATATTTATCTGATGGCTTCACACTGTTTAAAATATTCTAAAGTACTCTGAGAAAATCTTTAATGATCACAGTCATGCATTTTCTTCTCTGACTATGACTCTGAGATCTAGACAGCTCAAGAACAGCTCAGAGCCACCGTCTTTGAGCGTGCTTTGTACACCAGGCCACGAGGAGAACATGAAAGGAGTGAAAAGGCTTTCCAGTGGACCAGTGGGTATTTCATTAGGCTAAACTAGAATACTCAGAAGTGGCTTTTACCTCATAAAGGGGAAAAGAGCCTCACTTAAACCACCATAACTGAACAAAACAATTTGGATCTGTCTTTGGCCTTGGGAGGTTCAATGCACTGTATGGAATGGCCACACTTTAAAAACCCATTTGCAAGTACACTTGGGTAGACTATCAAAATTTGAGATATCAGAAAGAATTATTGCTCTCCTGAACACAACTAGAGAGTGGAGAAATAACTCATAACTTCAAAAACAGCACAGAAGTGCTCTAAAGATATTAGCACTTTCCACAGAAAGCAGTTGTCCTCTTCTACCTGGTCAGTGCACAACCCTGGCAACTCACTGCATATTAGCATTATTACTATCAGCACAGACAAAAACATCCCCAAAGCAAACAACACCTCAGGAGCTCCCAGGAAACCTTAACAACCACTGCTTGCTACCTGTTAACCTTTGCAGGGTGATGCTGTTTTATCAGGTCAGCACGGAGCTGGTGCTCGGAGCTTGCCACGGACCACTGTGCCTGCATCAGGGAACAGAGCTGGAGCTCTGCTTCCAGCTCTGGCTTAGGAAATTCTTTCATTTCAGGTATGATGCATTAGCCCACACTGCTCACTAAGCTACTACTACCTGGACAAAAGCACCTCACCTTACTTCAGCCCCAGCCCATCCACCTGGATGGACCTCACGTGCAAATCCAGACTTCGTGGCACACCCACGGAGCAGTGCCAGAGGAATCCGGCGCTATGAACTGAAGGAGAAACACTTCAGCAATAAAGAGGATACTTTGCTCTTGTAAGAGATGACAACTCTGTCCTCAATCACTTTACCAAACTGAAGAGGGGTCGTGACTAAGTGCTGCTACACTGTGCAAATCCCTGACGGGGGATTTGTTGCTTTGGGCTGCTGACAACACAGGTAATGTAGAAATAATTCCAAGTGCAAAGCAACAGGCTCCGAACATCATGAGCTCAGGATCAGGAGGAATAAAATCTTAGGTCACCTTTCTTTCCCAATGATTCTTTGCACCATGAATCAAAGCAAAAGAAGTGGCTGGGAAAAGCTATGCATTTAGAGCTGAAGAAATTAATAATTACTTGTTACCAAGTATAAAATTAATGTCAGGAACTTCTCACTCTTTTTCTTTGGAGATTAATACTTATTCACTTTATGGAGGTATTTTTCATTTCACTGTGATACAGCAGTACACTGTCTTATGTACCTTCTGAAATGCATGCTCAGAGTGCTGCCCTACTGCAAATTGCAAAGAATAAAAAAAAAAAAAAAAAGAAAAAGGTGTGATTTTAAATATCTCATGAGAACCCAGAGAAAAAAAATCTCCATAACAGAAAAATCCTTTAAAAACTCCTTAACCTAAATACAATATGAGGTCATTTTACCTGCAAGCTGAGTGAGTTTGTCATAAAAGCATTCACATTTATTTTTCCTCTACAAAGCACTCAAGTCATCTTCCTGCTTACTGAGACAGCTGGTATTTTCTGGGAAGAAAAAGGCATGTGGACAAACTACTTTGGTTTGCTGAAACCTGAGAGAAGAAACTACACCTATAAGGGCCAAGTGCTATAGATGAAGGAAGGTACTGAAGCTATAATCAATTCATTCCTTCATATGAACTCAGTGGCAAACACCATTTACTGCACTACCTTAAATGCAAAGCTTCTTAGTAATCCATTATGGGTTTCTTCAAAAGCTCAAGGGCTTTTTTTTCTATGTGAGAAGGGAAATTCATTGCAAAATTTAACGGAATTCCTGTGTAGGAATATGAAAAACAGTTTTTCTTTAGTAAACACAGCCATTGGCTTCCAGTATGATATTCTGTACATCTCTTAAGTAAAAGCTCACTCTGCTTTCATCTCAACACAGGTATTCCCATACACAAATTAGATCAGGCTGTTAACCTGCTGACCAGCATGTCGAATCCTCCATCTGAAAAACAGGACTGAAAATCCTGGTGTGCAGGTGTTGTTGATCTTCATTCACTGCTGCTCTAGACCATCAAATGCAAATCACATCAAAAGCACAAAGCCTTTAACAAAGCTCAATTGTTAACACACCATTCACCCAGCATGCTATATAGCCCAGTATCTAAAGAAATTCAAACTGCACATGAAGCCCGTTTCTTGGTAGTGAGGAAAGAACATCTCATTGCTTAGCTGAGAATCTGCTTCGGAGTATCTGAGGCCACTCCATGAAAGGAGAACCTTTCATTTACTATCTTGTTGAGATATTCCATTCTACTTTTATATTTCCTTATGCATTGGAGAAATCTCCTTTGCCTTCCGTGTTTTTTGCCACCTGCAACCATTATAGTAATTCTACCAAGCCACAACAGCCTCTGCTCATTCCACAGAAGTTCTTAATGGTTCATTTGCCTGGGCTGAGGATCTTCTCACTATCACATCATGCTCTCAAAAGTGTGAGGCCTTTTGCAGTATAAGTAGGGAACCTGTTCCCTCAACGGTGAATAATAAACAACCATGGGTCACCAATAGTAGCTGTCACTCAGGTTAAGAATGAACTAAAGTGTGATAAAGTTTGCAAACTTATAAGAATACTAACATCCTAAATACTACCATCTTAACTCCATTAAGGTATGGGATGTCAAAATGTTCTCCCTTTGGAACACACTCGACATGCTACTCTACTAAAATATGTAGTAAAGTTCACACATAATGCAATGTTACACATCTCTTTTTGATATATACCTGAAAATTGCTGCATCTCGAGTCTGTTATGAAAAAATGCTGCTTTCTTCAGTCCCACTCAAAGCACCAAGCCCCTTATGCAGACTTTGAGTCAGCAAGACAGTGCTTGTTCATAAAGAGTTGGCACACCTCCCTAGGTGGAAGTTAGCCTGCCTTGCTCTGGGCATCCAGATGACAAAGACATCAAAGGCTTCCAGTCTTTCAAGCTATGCAAAGTAATAAACAAAGTAACTATAAATAAACTCCTAGATCTGTTGGGTGAGATGGGTTAAACAGAAAGGTTAGATAAAAATTTACTTGGCATCCTTTGCATAGAGGCGTTCTCTCCTACAGCCTCCCCTTCTGGTCTGTAAAGTCCCATCTCCTGCCTGAAATCAACAAACTCCACATGTCTCTTCTGGCTCCAAGTGAAGCCTTTATATCACCTCTAAGGTTTGGCTTTGTGTCAATTCCTTGCCCTTGTCTCAGAGCAAAAGGGCCAACAACCCTTCTCAGGTATCGTTTTCAGCCCTTCCCCCCTCCACCTGCACTTGGAAGCTGTCTTGAACTGTTGCTTTGCTTGAAGAAATCTGGAAATGTGAGATTCTGGTCATTTAAGCCTTGCTGATGCACACATAAAATCCACTGAGAACAAAAGCTTCTGCTGCTTAAATTACTTGTGCATACAATAAAAAGATTAAATGTTATGGCTATATCAGAAGTTGATAAAACATGCATATTTATGAACAGCTAAATATTTAAATGCATGCATTTACACAAGTCAGTTTATAAATACAGTCATTTGCAGACTTCAGCTCTAAGGCACGGGTGAGTGGCAATGCTGCCAGTTCTCCTTACTACTTAAGATATATTTAGGGCCTCGGCTCATGTTCCTGAGAGTTCCAGTTGCTTTTGCTAGGACCACCAGGATAGCACACATCCAGCTTTACGTTTCCAGAAATTATTCATCCAGGACTTTCCCATTCATACTGTGTACCCGGAATGTCCTGACCTGGTTTTACAAGCTGATTTGATATAAAGCGAGGTCAGATCCTGATGCTCTCTCAGCCATACCCAAATTCACACTCAGTGTGAGTGAGGCTACCATAACACCCTATCCCAACACCACTATGTGTGGATGGAAGAATGGATGATAACACATCATCACCACATGAGTAGAACTGGGGATCCATCATAACATGCTCTTGCTCTGGTGTTCCTGCTTTTCTTTGTGAAGGGCTGACACAATTCCTTATTCTCAGGGGCTCCATGAAACAAGGCACAAATCTCTTGTACACATGCAATTGCTTCACTTCCTGTTGGAAAACACTGCTGACAATAGTGTGTGTTCCAACAGCTTCAAGGGATGCTCAACCATTTTGCTGGGGCATCTCAAGACCAAACCGAAGCCACCAAACTTGGTGCACAGGCACAAAGCTGCAGTACAGAATATGGCCATGAATTCTATGCTGCTGCTCTTCAGCTGCATCTTAGTCTTGCCAGTATGATACATCTCATGCTGGATGACTTTCAAAGTTGATTCAGTCCTCTTGTTTATAAGCTAGAAAAACGGTTTAAGCGATTATCAGGGGTAAGCTAAACAAACAGCAGCTAATGGGAAAGATCAGGAGAGGAATGCTTAAGGCTCTCAGTCACACCCAAAAACCAGCCAACATCCATTCTCCCACACAGGGTCTCAATGTTTGTTTGGGGAAGGATCAGTAAAAGGGTTTTCTTCTGTATCTGTGTACCACAGAGACCAAGATAAAAGGAGTCTGTATGAGACTTTAGAGATTTCAGAGGGCATAAATGGAGAGTGATTATCAAAAGCTAGATTTAACTGTTCAGGCTCAGATTATTGCTGAACACATTTAGGCAGTAAAGTCAAACAGTAAAGCAATCCTGGAATATTTCAGTTAAGTTCTGGCATGTTTCCTGAATACAGCCTTAGTTCATACATTATACTGCTGAAAGCAAGGAAGCAATGTGCCCTAAATAAGAATGTCAAGATTTGCCTCCTCTGTCAGGGTAAATTACTTATATTTCATACAAACATTACTAAGCAGTATCTATGACTTTTCGTTCTGTATAAATACAAATCCCACACATTATAAGATGGTAAAATCACCCATTCTCAAAAGGCTGATAGTGAAAGAAACAGATCATTTTCTTATTGCACATAACTATACTGAATTATGACTGTTCTTTAAATCTAAATAATAGATTTTCTACCATACGGGTGCTTACACTGTCTGCATTTTATATTGAAGACTTGAGCCTACATCAAATCCTTTCAAACAAAGCCATGCAAAAGATGCAATATTTGGTGGCCATTGCTGCAAGTTGCCTTTTGCCAAGATCATGGCTTAGAAGAAAATTTCTGGATGGCTTTAATGAGGCACATGATTCTTGAAATGTACAAACCTGTGATGCCTGTTCCTCAGATGTGGAGGATGTGCCTCAGTTTGGAGGTCTTGGCAAGATTTTACTCCCTGCTGTGCATCCCACACTATATAAGGAAGTGGGAAAGGAGAATGAAACACCTCATCTACATAGCTACCTAAATGCTAGCAACTGATATTGTCTACATGTCATCTCCACGATCCTGGGCTGCTGTCCAAAACACTCCTGCAAGAGAGCCAAGAAACACAGAAGAATGAAGGTTTGCAGTAACTCTTCCCCGTTTTGTCACCTTTGGTGTTTTACAGGCTTCCAAACGTCCTTTGTTTGTTCCATTATTCTTCACCACAGATTGATATTTACAGAAGATAAAGCCAAGATTTTAAATCCTTTCCTACTTTGGAAAATGCAAGCTAAATAATGTTGCAGCAACCTTAATAGGTGCAACTGAGAAGAATTAGGCAGGTAGAAACATACCAGCAAACAAGAATTATAACTTTAAAACCACATTTAATTGTGAGGAAACTCTGAGCCAGCCTCAAATTCTTCTTCCTTCATGCAATGGATACACATCAGTTCTTCAGCTAGTGGAATCACCACCCTGTTCTGAGAATAAATATGTTAATGAACAGCTCAGCTATTGATCCTTTTGACATGACTGTTCAGCA
>NW_008595931.1:167747-168302 GCF_000691845.1 Merops nubicus
TCCCAGCGTGACCCCAGTAATGCCTCCAGCGTGGTGTTCTTCTTCAGCGAACAGGAGGACAGTGGCGATTAAAGGAGGGATGGGCAATGATCACTTCCTTCCAAAATAAAAGGTTTAAATAACATGAAAATAACAAAAAAAAAAACAAACCCACCTGAGGCAGGCACTGAAAACAGCACCCACCCCAGGGGGAGAAGCGAAAGAGCATGTGGCCTCGGGGTCAGAGGTTTTTAACAGGAAGGGAGGTGGGTTTACAAAAGGCATTGTCCTGTAAGGATACACAGATGGGATACCTACAGGTCAGGGGTCCAGTGGGTGTTAGGGGATTGGTCTTGTGGTGGCTAAGCCAACCACAACCTGGGAAAGATGGAAGATTCTGGATGTGTGCCCATGTTTGGGGACAAAGAGGCAACAGAAACCTCTGTCTCCAGGAGGCACACTGCAACATCTCACCCTTTTAAATTTTATAAAAAGGAAAAATTAAGTTAACAGAACTTTAGAACATTGTATACGTGTAAGTTAACAAACAGTGCAATAACTTTTTTTAAATTACAG
>NW_008595932.1:0-39297 GCF_000691845.1 Merops nubicus
AAACTAAAGGATTCTATGATTCTATGGGGGTGAGTTAGGGGAGGCTGCAGGCAGGTGGCAGAGGACAGCTGCCCAGAGCACTTGGCTCCATGTCCTCTTGCAGATTAATGAGACGTGGCTGTTTTGCTGCTGCTGCCTTTCATTTGCCAAGTGTAGTGGTGAGATAAGTGGGTGAGGTTCGGGACATAGGAGGGCTGTTCCACATTCCCCTCCCACTGAAACATCTCCTCCCTCCCTGCTGCTCGGAAGCTTCACGTACAAAGACCACTATGGTGCAGGTCTCTGAGCTTGGTCTCTCAAGTGAAGAGTGGAATTTGTTCACCCTCGTGCCTCGGTGGAAGGGAGGAGCTTTTCCAGCTGCTCCACTGAGATCCTACAGAGTCTGAGTTTTCACCGTGACGCTTCCCGAGCTGTACGTGTAGGCAGTAAGTACAAAGGCTGATAAACGACTCGTCCTCCTCACCCTATTAATTTGCCTGGCAACATTTAGAACTGGGCCCTCCTGTAAGTGCAGCAGGAAGCATTACTGTGTTCCTGCAATTAGAGCACTTGGAAAATGCATGACTCCTACCCTCTCTGGGAGCATTTAAAACAACAAGCAAGCCTAACCTATCTTATGTACATTCCTGGGTAAACAGCTGGTAAGTTATAGGTCCTTGTAATAGGACTTCCTCCTCCCCCACCCCAGTACAGATCTGGTTTGTGCAAGTGATTCAATCTTGGGCACCCCAGGCTATCATTTTCAGGTGAGTAGGCTGAAGTGCCAGTGCAGCTAACAGGGAGCATCTGGATTCTAGTGGTGGCTGAGCACATGCGCCAAGAGCAGCACTTACATGCCTCGAGCAGGCAAGTGAAGCCTGTAATAATCCTCTCTCAGCTGAGGAAACCTGGGAGTTTTTTTGGAGGCAAATACAGTTTCACAATAAACTAAGTAATCACCATTCAACTTTTAAGTAGGCTGGGTGGGACAAAGTCTAAATAAACACTCTTCTCTAAGGGCAGCCCTTTCCTGGGTGGCAGGTCTGTCCTGCTGCCTCCACCTGTGTTGCTGAAGTGCTGGTGTCAGAGCCCTGGGGACAGCCAATCTGTCAGTGTACGGCAGGCATGCGCCCCAGCTGGAGGGGGGCGCAGCTTGACCACTTTGGCTTCTAAGGCTTCTTCTGTGGTGGGCAAAGGTTGCACACTGACATCAGCATAAATGCATCTGCTCCCCAAACAGGAGTGAGGGAAGCTGAAGTAAGATCCGCAGCATAGCTTTTGTGTGCCAGAGAAAAAATTGGGCAAGTTAGGGCATACCTGCCTTACTCCAATACACGGAATCGGGTGTGGAGTTTTCCTAACAACCTTGGCTCCCTTGGGGACCAGAACTCCAGTGACAGCTGCAGTTTTCCAGCATTTTGGCACAGCACTTCCTTTGTGGCTTTTTATCTGGTGGTGTTCTGTGCCTGACTAGGCAGAGAACAGCAGCTCTTCAGTCTGTCCAGCTCCACAGCAGCTGTGAGCCAGTTTGGTTCCTGCACAGGGGGACAGCCTCAGTTGCTGCTCTGCCCTGGCAGGAGCTCAGAGCACATCACGGGCTTGCTCACTGCACAGGGCCTAGGGCTGAGAAGGTTCTTTGAGAGAAGCCCTGTCAGATGAGCAGTGCTTTAACATGCGTGGCCAATAGCTGTTATTTTCACACAGCTGTTTTCTTTGCTTGTGTACAGTACAAATCCCCAGCAAAGAGAAAAGTTACAGTGTGTACTTTGCGTGTGGATTTTGACACCTTCTCTAACGTGTGTGAGTGCTATGTTCTCACTTTGTGCTGACACAAGTTCCCCCGACAGCGAATGATTTAAACAGTTGGCCTGTGCTCTTCTCAAAGAACAAAAATCTGTGTCTTCAAAAGTTTTTGGTTTCTCCTCATGGAGTTTTCAGGAAGGTAGGACCAGTTTCACTTTGAAGAACATATTGCACTGCCTTTTTTAGCATACTCGTTTTATTTATTTTGAAATTTGTAGTACCAGGGATCTGGAAGGCATTTTGTAATGATGACTCAAGTCTCATCAGCTTATAAGCAAATTAATACTGCTTAATCACTTCTGCAGTGTACACAGCCAGTGTTGTCCTTCTGGCTTGCTAGCCTTAATTCTATCAGTACGGTGTTATATATCACACATCAAAGAAGATTAAAACTGGCACAACAATAGAGTACTTTGAACATGAGCATTAACAGGGCAGTACATTACACAGGGAGGCCGAATATTAAAAACCAACATTGCCATTCAGGCCTATCCAGGCACCCAAAATGTATCTCACAACATTCAGTCATCGTTGACTTTGACTGGGCACACAAAGCAAACGAGCCCTGGGCTGGTGGGAGCACCCAGTTGGCAAGAGCAGGTCTGTTAATGCCTCAGTGGCACATTAACAGCCTCCCCACGTCAGCCGTGCCACGTGGTCCGTCTTCTGCTTGCTAGGCTTTATGAAGCCCAAAAGTTCCAGCTCAGAAACAGCTCGAATAAAACGAGCTCTGGACACGTTGGTAAAGGAAAGTGAGGAGACTTTTTAGGACAAGTATTGATGGAGATGCCCTTTTCTCTGGAAGGGGGAGATTCCAAGTCACAGTAAGTGCAGATCACACGAAGTGTTGTGTTGCACACTGAAACTGTTGGAACTAAGGGCAGAACATGACTTGCCTACAGAGGGACAGATCCCACTGGTATTTCTTTTGCTACGTGCATACAGGGTGGAAACAAAAGTAGAGTTCCTTTCCCCACTGCTAAGAGAAGCTTGAAGCCTACAAAGATACTAATTTCGTAGTCTGAAGAAGAGAAAGAATTTATACTTTTTGTGTCCCTTGAAAAAAAAAAAAAGGAGGAAGGTAATTACAGAGAGACATTTTTGAGGTTTCTTAAACCAGCACCACCTTTATCTTTACTTGCTGTTCACTAGACCTTTCTTGCTGCCTTCCTGACACACTGAGTTAGACAATTTAGTTCCATGTTATATTGCCAGTGGAGCTTGTAAAAAAGGCCTTACACTAAAGGAAAGCTAGGTGCAGTGTTAGAGCATGTAAATACTCTTCCTGTAGTTAAGCCTCCTTTTGCACAACTGTTCATCTCTGCTCTGTGGCAGCACTCCTGTTTCAGGTTCTAATGCTCATCCTTTAAATATTTCGCAGGCCTCAGTTTAGAATGAGGACAAAGTGAAAAGCAACGTGGATGTTTTGTGGGAACTAAAATTCTCAGCTCCAAGGTACTAGAACTAGTAGCTGATACAGAGACACTGCTTCTCTAAGCATTTCCTCTGCTAATGCCTCCGCCTTCCTCACAATAAACTTCTGTCTCTGTTTGTCCATCTGCTTTCCAGGTCACAGCCACCCTAACATCTGTTCTCGGTAATGTGCTCCCCGTGTAGAGCAGCTCTACCAAGTCTCAGATGACTTAAGAGAGCAGAGCAGCTCAGCTTGTTTTACAGACTGTTGGTTCTGTTCCAGACCCAAACAGCACCTATGGACAAAAGCTGCCCTCTTACTTCACCACCCCCAGCCCAACGATTTCAGCCAATTTATTTCTGTGACACTTTCGGTACATTACGGCTGTTTAAACTAGTTACGTTACTTTTCTGGTTATTAGTGCGTGTGGAGCTGTATTTTAAAAAACCTGGTTCATTAATCCTGTAAGCATCTGAATTACAAACTTGAGAGAAATGAGAAAGGATACTGGATAATATCATCCACCTGGTCTGAGGAAGCTGCATCTGCATTTTGTCCCTCAGCTGCCATCACCACAGTCGAGAAAGCCTAAAAGGGGAGAAGCAGCACAGATTTAACACATTTCACGGGCAGACAGAGCTGCGTATAAAATAACAAGCTCCGAGCTGACGACTATCACTCGGGAGGAACGAGATCTTGGAATGGTAACTCCATCAGAATGTCAGTTCAGCAGCAACTGGAGGAGCAAGCAAGGTTACATATCACCATGGCAGGAATACAGAGTGACAGACATCAGCCTGTGAACTCCTGCACCTGCATCTGAGATACAATCCCAATACAGTTCTGGTCCCTGACCCATTCTCATAAAAAAATACAGAGCTGAAAAACATTCTCAAAGCAACACTGCTTAAACGTTCTGGAGAAATGAAGGAGAGAAGTTGGCTTTGAAGAAATCTATAACATTGAGGGACAGCAAGAGGCTGGGTAGGAATCCTCTGTCCGCTTTTATTTCCAATACACAAACAAGGCAGCAGTAAACAAAATGTACCCAGAACAAGTCCTCTGTACTGCAGGTAGTTAAGCTACAGAATTTCCTGCCAGAGGATGCTGTGGTTGCTAAAAAGTTATACTGGTAATGTAATCCAGGTAGGCTTATGAAATACAGAGAAGCCACTCCAGTTTAAGCAACTTTAGAGCTAAACCATGACTGTTAGCTAGGGAGTATTTGGAGAATGTATCATATTAAGGTGTGTTCTCTGTTTATAGTCTCCCTGCTTTTGGTCACAATACAAAACAGGATATCAGGCTAGAAGGACCTCTGCTCTTCCTTAGCACAAGCCTGTGCTTGCCAAGCAGCAGCACTTGCCTGTTCCCATAAAAGTGTCACAGAATGGTTAAAACCATAGAAAGGTAGCTTTGTGTAGCATAAAATCTGATCTGTACTGAGCACAAAACAGAAGATTTTCATCAGAGGGTAATAATGCTGAAAAATGATTCACAGCAGTCAGAGGAAGACTCCATGGGCTGGTGATTGGAGTTAACTCTGTGTTTTTGGATGGGAGGGACTCAGGTGTGCTATGGTTTAAGCTGTCAAAGGGAGCACTGAAGAAAATCAGACATGCAGCATACAGATCAATCAGAACACTTGAAAGCAGGTCAAGGCACTGTTTGCACTGTCACATACCTCTAACCAATCAACGAGATTAATCAGTCTGCCACATTCCAAGTGAAGCCTATACACTATGCATATATCAGGGGCTTTATTAGAAATGCTTCCTCCATCAATTTTCAAAGCTTGATTCTGATGAGAAAAAAAAAAAAAAAAGGCAGTAACCGATCAGTTTTTAAACTTTGAACAATCTTTAGGAATAGATATAACGTTATTTCAGGAAATTCACATGGTAGGTATTTTAACCAAATGTTTACTGTTTGTGTGTTTAATGGCAAGTTGACGGTATAAAGGAAAAAAAAACACACTAAACCCCAGGAAAATAAGAAAGTATACCATTAAAAAACCCCAACTACTTATCTCATGGTGTTCCTTCCAGAATTTTGTACACTTATGCAGTGTCTAATGAGTGATTATGTGATTAGGCTTTTCCCCCATTCTTTTGGTAGTGCTGTTTACACATCAGAGAGAAATAGTCTGTTCTATGGATTCAGGAAAAGAAACTAGTCATGATTTGCCTCAGACTGTACTATGTAGAAAACAGAAGTGCACCTCCCAAGGAAAGAGGAAGTCTCAGTACAGATCTGTCAGATGTACTAAAAAACCAAAATTGCTTCTCTCATCTCAGGTTTATCTTTGAGATGTAACAATAATCTCTCTCCCTTGAAACTCAGCACCTATAAGGGCAAATGTCTGACTTCTCACTAACTATTCTATGTGCCAGGAAATTCAGGTCATCAGCACTGAACAATTTACTTGAGAAGTTAAAAAAAAAAAATCCACTTGAGACAGAAGCAGAAGTCTCTGTAGGGCTGCAGAAATTTTCAGCATTTCATATCAGTTCACGATTTTTTCCCCAGTTTTCAGTTTCATGCACTCTAAGAAGCCAGCTCTCTTAACATGAGAGCAGCCACTGAAAACATACATAAAACACCATAGAAACTTTTGCTAGCATGCTTTCATATGCTAGTAAAATACCCAAGTGCCTTTTGGAAAGTCTGTAAAGCCCCGGCAAAGAAACCTTCATAAATAAATGCTTTCCAAGACTGGAAAGAAAGTCAGGCAAAGAATGTAACTTTGCTCAAGAATCTCTAGCTTACCTTTCAGAGATCTCAATCCCTGCAATTCTTGAGACAGACTCAGTTTGGACTTTAGTGCTTATGAGACATTTCACAATTTCCAGATAGCCTAATAATTTTCAAGTTTATTTATTCTGTACAAGGAATAGAAGAGCTGCAGACATTAGGTTCAAGTCTGTCAGTTCAGTCCAGATGTCTCCAAAGAAATTCAGAGTAACAGGGCTAAACCATCCAAATACTACAATCCATACACTAATTCAGGAGCATACCATAATAGATTTGAATAGTGCTGTGTCCCTAACCAGACGTTACACCTTCTGCCTGGATCTAGCCACCACTGCCCAGAGGGACAACACCACACCTTTCCTCTCTCTTCTGCTGCTTTCCCCAGATCTGTGGCTTTGCATTGATTTTCTATTCTTGAGGTCAGAACAGTTATCACAACCAAGAAGGGATGCAACTTCCAGAGCAACTGCACTCTCCTGGAACAGGCTCATCTGTAGAAACCAACACCCAGCTGGAGCACACGCAAGTGCCGAGAATGGTCCGGGGAAGCTACTCCTGACTGGCACTGCAGGGCCTCTGCCAGCCCCTGGGAGAATGCAGCCTCGCTTCTCATAACTAGGCCAAGTCCTTCCAGCAGGGCAGGAGGGAGCCGCAGCTGTGTGCAGGGAAACCTCAGCTTCCTGAGGTGGCAGCACACGAGTCCTGCCCAAGAGGAAACAACCAGAGTGACAAGCAGGAAGCTGCCCTAGAGTGAGCAGCCACTTGTGAAACCACATGTACAGCACAGAGGTGTTCTTTCAGGGGAGTGGGAGTGACCCAGAACACAGCTGATGAGGGGTGTCTCTTGCTTGACCCTACCCCCAGAGGCTAGACAGACTGGTACCTTGCCCTGGAATCAATGTTACCATCTTCCCAGAGGACCAAGCACCATGTGAAGAACTGCCCTTGTTACCCAAGGTCAAGAACAAAACTTGCAGGACCATCTAAACCCCAGGAAGATCCAAGATCAGATTTCCTAGTGCTGACACAATACTCAGCTGTGCTTTGCTGCTATTCCAAGTTACAACTTAGTGAATTTTCATGGAACCAGTGAAAACAGAATTACACTTTTTCTGATGGGATTTTTTTTTTTCCAGGATAAGTATGGTTCCCATTTTGCTAAATAAGTAACTGGACTGGATTCCTATAAGAAAAGCATCGCATTAATCATTTGCTGGTACTCCGTTGAAGCAGATTGCTTTTTCTCCTAGCCTTCTGGAAGGAACAGCTCTAGAGAACTTTGCTCAGGTTATGGCCCAAGAAAGTACAAGCCATGCAGAAGTCACGGATACAATTCGGAAAAAAGTATTTCTTTGACTTACACCAATTAAAATGCCAAGCAAAGTACTCAGCCAATAGTACTGCTGTTAGAAACTATGCCAAACTTTAACAATCTACCCAGAAGACAGTGGAAATATGTTAAAGTATGTCAAAGAACAAAGTGCAGGATGACAGACTGCTTTAAATCCTGTCAGCTCATCAAAGAGAATACTTATTAAACACATCAGTAGGTAGCTTTTGCTAGCTCTCCTAATCTATATTTTTACAGGTTTTCTAAAAATATAAATTACTGAGGTTCGTATTATGTCTCTCCAATGGCAGCCCACTTGCGAAACACCGTTTTCGCCAATAAGCTTGTTAACTGGTTTTAGAAATAACTCCTGCACACAGCAAACCTGACAGCTCTCATTCCAATGGAAACACAATGCCAACAAACCCAGTATGAATCAGGGTGTAGATTTCTAAGACTGATCTTTATTAAGTTTGATTCCTGATAAGTGTTGTCTTTGACTCAGGTAGCATAAAAATCAGATACAGATACAACCAATGTTTTTTTTCAAAACTGTAATTGCCTTCAAGGGAGATGTTAGAGCTCAAGGATAACTCCAAGTTGCATCTATAACCCTGCTCTGTTCCAAACCCTGCTCTTTCTTTTGGTCATCCTGTGAATTTGATTTATGAAAGAAGTAGAAAAGGGGCTGTTTTTCTTCTCTAGAAAAAGGCAGCATTTATTATCTCATAGAATCAATGACAAACCTTTTCTTGGACTTGGAAAAGACACGATGTCAATACACAACAGATACTAAAATAAATGTAAAAACAAAGGACTCCTTTAAATATGCCGTGTTTAAGCTATTGTTAATGTCATCACTCTGCCTGAACAGAGCCTTCACCTTATGGCAAGTCTACACAGTGAAGACTAAGCACCAGCCCTGTAAAAGAAAAGTCTCTGGAAAGAGCCACAGACACTGCATTTTTCCCCCTGGACAGCCATCCTATTTGTAATGCAGGACAAAATTACTTGTCTGCTCTATCTACAAGAGAAAGTAAAGATCCTGACTAGAACGGGCTCTGGAAAATGGATTCCCCACATAGAACATTTTCCATAATTAGCTGCTTTATTTCAGCCAGACAGATTCCTGAGCCCTTTGCAAAAAAATCTCCAGTTGCTTATCAACAGTAACTTGCTGGTTTCTTGCTGAACGTCTGCCAAGCTTCATGAAACAGCAGAATTAAGCCTTACGTTACACCCTCATGTGTAGCCTTCAGGAACTACTCCAGCACCACAAGCAATTCACTTGTTTCTTACCTTCAGGTAGCAGTATGGATTATTTAAAGCTGTATGAAGTGCAATCCTGGGGGCAGCGTTCAAGTGCTCACGGAGAACACTGGCTGTGTTGAAATACATAATCTCATGCAGAGTCTTGTGGTCTGCAGGCACAAGGTAATTTCTGAAAAAGCAACATGAGGTATGAGGGAAGCGGAGGAGATAAAAGCTTTACCTCAAGGGAAACAAACAGAAGTCTACTGCAGTCAGAGACCTACAGGAATGTGTTTCCCACCTAGAACTGACAAATCTCAGGAAAAAAAAGCCAAGAAGAACAGTGCCGAAATCAACTTTTAAGTAGGAAAATTGGTTATTACCAAGTCTACATCTAATGGATCTTAGAACAGAACTCTAGCTGGGCCACTGAACAAATTTAAAAATAAGGGCAGCGGCTGAAATGCTAACACCAACCATATACTCTCCTCCACAGATCTTCTGCTTATCCATCCTGAGGCCTCCTGATGTCATCTTTGCCTCCATATTTAAAGCTTTTTCCTTGGCACATTAATACTTCTGTTAGCTTCTGTGCCTCCCTCCCAAGGCTCTATAATTAACAAATTATTTCATCTCTTCCCCCAAGCCCAATCTTTCACATTTTCTGATACAGAGCTGCCTCCAAAACCCTGTCTGCTATGCCTTGCTCACTGTTCCCAAAATAGATAGGATATCACTCTTGATATCTATATAGTTTTGTGAGTAGAACAGGTCAGCAAAGATTAGGATAAAAAAAATCTGGACTTTATTTTGCCACCACATACCCAGTCCTCCTTCAACTCTTTTTCTGCAGTCAAAACAAGCCGGTCAATTCATATCCAAATTACTTCTACTACTCTATGGAGATGTTTAATTATTACTTTTAGAGCCCTCATCAAAGAAAGAATAAGAAGGAAATAAAAAAGTGCTTCGTACCATAAGGACACTGAAACAATTTTTACAGGATTAACATGTTTACAAAATTCTCTTTTGCAGCTTATGGTGCAAACTAATGCAGGAATATAAAATCGGAAATCTCACCTTACAAGACTGTCTATATAGTCAACAACTTCAAAACGAAGCATTTCAAACTTTGTCAGTTTCTTAGCCCGCCTTGATTCCTTCAACTCCAACAAAGTCTTTAAAAAAAAAAAAGTGGTGCATGAAACTACATGGGAGGCAGTTATTCTCTGGAAAACACAATCTATATATTTAACATGTATAATTAATATTTTTCTGGCAAGTCTTCACGGATGATGTCTGAAAGTCTGAGTGTGCAGTTAACTTCATTTAGGCCACTGTATTCAGTCTCAAATGGGTAGGAGTTTGGGAAATTCAGAGAAGTATGTGTTAGGCAGAATGTGTAATTTACAAGTTCAAGATGAAGAAAACCCAAATTTGCATTTAAAAATCCTAGTTTATGACAGATTTTCTACAATTTTCTGTGCATCAGGTGGGCCTGACATACATAGTCAGTACTTAATCGTTAGTTTTTAAGAAGAGTTACTTAAACACAACCTTTACTCAGAGTTCCAGCAAGCTTGGGAGAACTATCCATGGACAATTACATCTTAAAAAGTTCAGTTCAGGAACTAGTCAGTAAAGCCTATGCAAGCCTAACCTTCTGAAGATGATAAAGGTCTGTCTTCTTCTGGAGCTCCTTTTGTGACGATACGGACACGTCTTGTTCTTGGAAAGCTTCTGCTACTAGAACAAAACTGATGTTTGATATGTGGCGTACTTTTCCTGACTCCCTCTATAAGCCCCCTAACCCAAGCAATCTGAGAAGTGTTCCCTCACTTGTTCTTCTCCAACCAACCAAACAGCTTTTGAGTCTTGCACCTTGTAAAACATGGTTAAAAATTCGTGCCTGATCAAAGATCCAGCACAAGCTTTGCACATCACTTGAATCCCACTTATGTCATCCTAGGTCACAGTCTCAATGCCTGTAAGTTGGACAGACCAGTACTAGATACCACTGATGTTTTAGGGGTGTTCAAAAAGCCACACACTGCCTATTTTTCCTTCTCATGTCCAAAAAGCCACCAAGTAAGAAATGAGTTCTCCCTACTTAACCCCAAAACTGCAACCAAAGCAGCAAACCAAAGGCATGCTAAGGTTTTTCATTACTCCGTTTTAATTTGTAATAAAATTTTGTTTTCATAGCCATGTAGTTTGTCAATCAAATGCAGCAACGTTTAGTAATTTTTAGGTAAAAACCAAGCAAAAACTCACAGAGCACAATCAATGCCAGGATAAGTGATAAACAAAATCGAGACAAAAGGTAACTATATTTCTTGCCTTACAAATATGGTAATAAGATTATGATTCCACCTACAGATCACAGGTATCGCTCCATTCAGCAGTGACAATCATGCTATATAAAAGCTTTCTGGTGACTGACATAGCATGAGTTGGTGTTTTCCAGTGCCCTGTGGATATTTGTGTTGAAGACTTCAAAACAGAGAACTTCCTCTTTCTGCTACTACACTGGAGCATTCTGAGATATTTATCAAATCCTTGTGCTCAAAATAGACTGAACATAAGGATATTTTGTTTCCTTAAGATTCATGTTTTCATTTTTTCAGTTCATTAGGCAGTCAAAAAGATGGACTTAATTGTTATTAAAAGATAAATAAATTTTGACTATCCTTTCACTGTAAGGGCTGGGTAAATAACTTTTTTGGCAGACTACAGAAAACTCAGATCAACACAATCACAGAAACATACTGGAAGCTAACTCAACTTTCCCATCTCACTTTTTCATTACAGCTTAAATACACTTTGAAAACAAATTAAGGTAATTCATAGATTCATTAGACCTCCTCTGCTTTAAAACAACTTTACATCTTAAGTGGAAATAAATACTGCCTTTTTTGTTCTATAGTTCTGTATATCCCTGAATTTCTAGAGTTATGCAGCTTGTTCTAAGTAATCACCCACTTCATGTATCACAGCCCTGCTATTACTAGATCTGTTCAGAAATATATGCTACAGGCAAGAGCCAATTCTTCTAAACAAGCTTCAGTTAACCCTATGTGTTACATGACTAATTAACATTAGAATGCATTTGGTGGCTTATTGCCTACTCATCCAAGTGCCGTGTAGCAACCATGCTGACAATGAAATCTAATATGCATAAACCAGGCCAGGTGATAACCACTTCATCTTCAAAAGGGAATCAGAGAGGAGCACTTCCCTGTAGTTCTGGGGAAGCAATGAAATTCCTATTCCAGAAGAACCTAGGAATAAGTCCTATTCCTATTTCTGAAGGAACAGGGCAGTTTCTGTTAACCTGCTTCTGAAAGACAGAAGGCTGCTACTCATGTGCCTTACTAAACTTTCAAATATGACCTCCACCATCAGCCATTCAAATGTATGGGCCTGGCAAGTTACAGCCTGTCAGCAGAGTCCTGACAACATCGTGTCCTAGCTCTTCCATGAATTGAGCTGGAGGAGCAAGTGAAAGAACTTCATATGCATTTGGATTAAATACCACGTTGTAAGGAAGTCTGCTCTGATTTATCTTTCAATATCTGCTTTTATTTGTTAAATGTTTTTAATGGTTGCAACATCCAGCAAAATGCTCAAAATACATGTATGACAGATATAGTGAGTAATGTTTGCTGATCTGTCCAATTTCTTATCCTACATCACTCTTCCGCATCATAAAAAGGATGAATCACATACTAATACAGAATATAAACATATCCTAATTTTGTGCTTGCATTAAAAAATAAAACAAATCCTGAAAAATTTGATGGCTTGATACAATGACAGAACACTATCAGGGAAAATGACACCCCCACTTGTTATATTATAAACCAGTTTTCAGATTCCGCAATGGAATGTATGACAGTATACACCCACCTTCTAGTTTCTGAAATTGGGTCAAGAACTCCTTCAACTTCTCTACTGTCTTATCAAACTCCTTTCCAGAAGATGACACAAAAATTTCCACACACTGTTGAAGCATGGTTACCAAATCAGACTTATTCAACATCCTACAAGACAATTGTTGGCTGAAGTTGAAACACAGAATGATGAAACAGCTTGCAATGTTTTGTTGAATAAAAAGTTAAACAATAATTTCAAAAACTCCTTTTAAAAGAGAAAACCTTCAAGTTTTCAAGCAGTCAGTCGTGCAATAATTTTTTTTCCTTGCTGTCATTAACAGAAAGAAAGCAACTTGGATAGATGTCCTTCATATTTTCCTGCAGGACAATGAAGGCTTTTCTGATATTCAACCTAAAAACATTTGCTGGATACACAGTTATAATTTTTGAAATTATAACAGTTATAGTTTTTGAAACTTAAGAGATTAAAAAAAAAAAATTAGGATGACAGGGCTCATAACTCATTCACAAGAATAGTAAAAGAAATTATAAGAAAACCCCCTAGATTAGTATGTATTCACACATCCATACAATCCTGTAATTCAGAATGCTTCTCAAAAAAAAAAACCAATTGTTATTTTCTGTATTTAATTACTATAAACCTTATCACTAGAATGCCAGAATCATTCAGATGGAAAGGAACCTCTTGAGACCATCTAGCCCAACCTCCAGCCCATCATTTACTTACTTTCAATTCTGTATTAGGGCATTTTATAAACGTTACTAAGCACTGTTCAGTCTCAAAATCTTCATTTAAAAGATATTAAAGCAAATCCTTGCAAATACCCATAAATGAAATCCAGAACTACAGTCATTGCATCAAGCCAGTACCATCACACATGTTTAACTGTGTGATGTGGTCCAAGAGGTTCATTGCTAAACACTCTGGTTCTGAACAATCAGATTCGTAGTAGGGGCTGTTCCCAGGAGCCCTTCACAGCCTATTCTTGTAATTTTGCTTTGCCTTAAACAGAAAAAAAGGTGCTAATACAAAACAAAGGTGCTAATAGGTTAAGGATTTTAGAAGACACAAACCCAGCAGTTTCTCCTACAAAAAATGGAGCATGACAAAAGAATGAAATTATGGTGATAAAGATCAGTGACTCCACAGCAAGTCAGGGAGTGGATCTCCAGCTAAATATTGGCTAAGAAAATTTTAAGAAAGAATTCAGAAGAGGCAGTTGCAATTTGAACTCCAGTTTCTAACTGGCAATTAATGCTAACTGCTTGTAAAAGCTAGAATTTGAAGCTTCAGTTTCTCTGATTCAGGGTTATGGATTTTTGCAAGTCAGGTGTTGCCTTCAGATACACTTGTTTTGCACAGAAAAGCATCAGGAGTTAACAACAGAAAAGGTCACCTTGGCACAAAAAAAGCTAGAAAACATTTTGAAACTGTCTTGTAGCATATAATGGGTAAACAAGACAGCCTTCTGCCAAGACAGACAGAACACTGCAATAATCAAACACCTAAGATGAAAAGCAGATAACCGGATTTGGAGATCTGCGAATGCGAAAGAACAAGTTTATTTTAGTAGCACTGTTCAAAAAGAAGCTGCAAGTTTTAGAAAACTTACTACAACAATGGGATTACAGAGCCCAAATAACAGGCAAGAGGATGGTTATCACATATCAGTAAAGGATCATTTGCAACCTTTTGGGTTTGAGATTACTACAAGGTATGCCAGGTATCAGAGAGCGGGGTTAAGATTTTAATTCGGTTATGAGAGAGGCTTAAGGCAGAAAGGAAGATTTCAGATCATCCCAAAATAGTAAACAGATCTGTCTCTGATCATTCACAGGCAAGTTATGAAAGAGAAGAAAGTAAGCTAGGAAGAAGTCCATAGAAACTCCTGAATAGTTAAGTGGGTAATTATCTGAAGACGTGGTAATGGAGATTGGTCAACAACAAACTGACAACAGACAGGGAGGGGCAGGACTCCGGTAACTAGTATGTGAAGGGCACCGATGATTAGCAGACAAAACCAGAGTACAGTATCTAGACAGAAGACAATAGGTCAGACAGTCCTCAAAGTTTTGCCACGTAAAAGCTTGACTATATGTCCCAGCCAGTTAGCTCCCCATAATCAATCAAATGAGACAGCGTCCAACATATCTCAATCGCATCTCTCTTCTGACTGGATTAATCCAATGTGAACTAAAGCTCACACACTCTCCCATGGTATTGTTTAGAGACTAGACAACTACTTTGAAGTAGAATACCTATTGTCTAGATTGCTAAAGTCAGATCACCTGAAACACCATATTTGGGGACAGGACTTTTATCAGAAGAGATAAAAGCCCGTCCAAGGAAAAGCTTTAGTAGAGAAACCACCAATCAACCAAACACAAAAGAAACTCAAAAGCAACAACTGAAACTCCCACAGTCAAAGATTATTCATGAAGGACAAAATGGAGACTTTGTTACAAATGGAGACATAAGCTGAGCAAAAGCTTCTCTGTTTTTTTACTTTCTAAATACAAGGGAAAAAAAGATGGACTTGAGAAAAACATTAAAAAGAAGAATAAGGGGCAAGAAAGAGCAAACATAAGGATATCAACTGGCCACTGGGAAGACAAAGATATTAAGGAACAGTGAGTAAATTCCATGCCTGAGCAAAGGAGGGGAAGGAGAAGGGGAAGATCACATTTTACCATTTGCTTCTAAAACATAGCAGTAAGGTTCTATGCCAAAAAAGCAAAGACAAGAGCAAGTATGTGTAAAATAGAAAAGAGTTAAAATGAATAGCTGAAAAAAAATAACCATCACAGGTAGAACCCCAAGTATTTGATGGAATTAAATTTTGTTAGAAAAACTACGGTATTTCTGGATTTTTTTTAAGGGGGAAAAAAAAAAAGAATTCTCTGTGAAGGGAATGTCTGTGATCACTGGATTTCTACTAGAAGCTCCCACAGCAGGAGCCAGGACCAAAGAAAAACAAGAGGGAGATGAACAGATAAGAATAAATGGTAAGTGAGCCAGAATCTGATGGCAGCATCAACTTTGAGATAGGAAAAGAGTCAGATGAATTCAGTGGAAAAAAGCAAATTAAACATCGGAGGAGAAAATGGCCAAGAGTTATTAGAGATTATGAAACAGACAGTATAGGAAAGCAAAATGACACATTTGTGGGCAGTGGCTGCTAGGTGATTTGAGTGCTGTCAAGATTCAAGAGAATGAGAGAAGGGTTAAGGAGGAAAGGTTGTAGAAATGACAAATCAAGCCTGTCATCCTTTCAAAGGGATGAGGGTAAACAACGTACCACAAGAACCACCGAGTATCACAAATGCATAATTTGCAGTGTTTTCTTGTGCATATTAGCCCAGAAAGTTATCCTACACCCACAGCTGACGTGTTTTTTCCATGCAATTTTACTGTCAAACACCAAACCTCTCAAGCTCAGAGGCTCTTGAAGAGGCAGCTAAGGTAACGGTGTTACATCAGCTCCTTGTGTGACAGAACCAATGTGTTATTTGAAGGAATGCAGCTATCAGAAATCAGTCACTTGCCATGAAAAAGCACATTTAACAAGTCTGGAGCTGCCACACTGCAATTGAAGGGTTTTCTATGAGGAAAATTGGCTTAGAGGACATTCCCATTTTAAGCACTGACAGACAACACAAGTGTGGGCTCTCCTAAAGTCCTAAGCTTACAATAACACTGAAAAATAACTCAGTCCCCATATAAACTGTTCGACAAAGGAGTCATAAGGAAAGCAGCAAAATAGAAAATAAGAAAGGCCTCAGCTACTCAAACAGATGCTAATTTTCACAACAGATTATAATTCAGGCCAACTAAAACTAATAATTTGGTTGATATTATCTAATACAATCATAGTTTAAAAGACAAAACACAACTGATGTTCTCATTCACACAGTCATCTCAGTGGTTTCAGCACAATTACTCAGGGCATAAGAGATTAAAACCTGGTTGAGTTTCAGGGAAAATGGTAGACAAAATGAAAACCGCAATCAATTGTACTTGCAAACAATCCTACAACTAGCTGTGAACAGGTAATATCCTCAGCTTTAAGTTCCAGAATAACCGATGACAGATATTCTCCATGCGTATAGTGGTATTAAAACAAAATGGAAAAAGAAAGAAAAAAAAAAAAAAATAATCACCTTGCTAGCTGAAGGGATGACTCATACTCCTCTGTTTCCCACACTTGTTCTTCCAAACATGCACAGTGCAGCTCCCTGATCTGTTATGCAGAAGGTGAAGAAAGGATCGGAGTGTTTTACAAAATAATGCAGAACTCTTACAACAAGCTTTTCAAAGTAATATGTCATTCCTTTGGACAGAACTAAGCTTCTAGTGTTGCTGGAGTCTGTGTTGCTTTGCATTAGATATCAAAAAACTAACATTCAGATGAAGGTAACTGCAGAGGACAGAGAGGAATGCTATAATCAAATGCCCCAGCTAAAACATCTTTTTATTCTCAAATACTGGGACATTTTATGCTGATTTTGTAGTTAGGGACAGCTTATAATAACAGTGTGGAACACACTGAGAATCATCAGACAAGTGCACGTGCACAGAATATATTGCTCTTTTAGTAGAAGAGAAAAATTGGTTAGTATGAGAAGGTGGGTTTAGTGACATTAGAATAATATGGCTATTAAGAGCAATTATCTCTGCTCCCTCACTATCACTTTACTCTGCACAGAAGCTTGCTAGAACTCACTCTCTTCATCTGATCTTGACTGGCAAGCTAACAGATAGAAGAGTGTATGCTGTCTGCAATGCACACAGACAATCCCAGATGTGAGAGAGTTAACGAGTGGATTCTTTTGCTGATCCATGCATCTGCCGCCTCTTGGAAACTCCTTGTTGTGTGACAAGGTGTCATCCACACCACTACACACGCTGCTGCCCTCGACCTGGGGCAAGAAAGCAGCTGTCTCCATTTTAAGACAAAAGGGGAAAGCATAACACTAAACAAAGAGAACGAAGAAATACTTATTCATGTCATACTTTGAAACACCCCCCCCCATGTTTCACTAAAATGGAATAACATATGTCACCTGCTTGCCCAAGGGATGCTTTGGAAGAGAAGATGTAAAAACATGAAGACATCTCAGAACGGAAATGTAATTTTCATGGTAAACATGCAAATCCTCCAGCAACTTCTGTGTTGTTTCCTACAGTGACAGAATAATTGTTTTAAATCATTATGACATAAATTTAAAACTCTCATAAAAGTACTTAAAAAGAGCTCTGAAATTTTGACATAGTGGTGTGTTATGATTTAAATCACAAGTGTTAAATTAAGACCACTATGTAAAAAAAGCTGTATCCACAGTTCACTGAAATCACACTGCATATTGTTAACTTTACTTTCTTCCTGCATCTCACTGGAGATTTGTTATTGATTAGCATTATTATTTTACCATTTTCAACTATATTTAGCTTTTAGATTCAGTATGTCATCTTGCAAAAAACAGGACTATACACTGTAACTTCAGCAGGCAATGAAAATCTATATAGCTACATAAATAATAAAAAATTTTACTCAAATCCTTGTTTGCATTTTTATATTACAAATGCATTTAAAAATTTCTTATATGGTGGGTAAATGCTAGTTTTATTGGTTAGGTATACACAAAAAGACGAGGTCACAGAAAATAAAGAAATAAGCATTTGCTGCTCCTGCATGCTCTCTATTTGACTTCTGTTTATTCATAGCCTAAGAACTGCAGAAGAAAAATAATCGTGTATTAAGAAAAAGAAATTATTAGCTGCTGCTACTGAATGGTATCTAATTATCAGGAGCCTCCCATGGAAGCATATGCAACACTTTTGGAAAACAGCACTCAATTTCTGCTTGCTGTATTAAAGTTCTTTGGGCTCATTAGATATACCTTTATGAACCAGAAGATCTCTCACTTGCCTTCGGTCAAAGATAAAGCAGAAAAAAACCCACAGATTTCTCTACATATTTTACTGCTGCTTTGTTTAAGTCTGAGCAAACTGTTCCAAATGGAAAAACAAAACAAGCAACTGAAGTTCTCTAAAGTTAAACTGAAACAAAGGGTATCAAAGATTAAATAATTTAAAAAAAGCAAAGCCTTATCTGTAGGCAATATAAGGAAGTACTGAGGCAGAAAGATTAAGTATCATACTGCAAGGACTGAAAGTAACAAAGACACTTAGTGCTGCAGGGAGCTTTCAGATGTTAAAAAGTTTGAAATGATTAAAAAATTTAAAGATATTTCTCCCCAGAGACTTTTAATCCAGTAAAATTTCAGGTTGACAGATATAGCAATTGTTTAAATTACTTCCAAGACCTTAGGGTAGACACTCACAAGTACATATTTTAAGTCTATTTTAATTTAATTTTAAAAAAAAAAAAAAGAAGCAAAAAAACCCACCCCCAAACCAATTTATGCCCATGACAAAAGAAGCTGAGGGAAGAAAACAAGTTCTTTTTAATGCTGCTACATCAATCTTACTCCCTAAACCCAGAGCATTATAGCATCTATATTTCCCTCATCTCAATTCCCAGCTCCTGAAGGAAAAACTACTAACTACTACTAACTGATGTAATTAATATACACAAATAGCAATGCAGAAGGACTATGCATTTTGCCAAATAACAGAGTGAAAAGGCATGTTCCGTTTTAGAAAAGTTTGAAAACCTTATTAGAAGACTATGCAATGTTATTTCCATACATATAGATTGCCACATTTACATAATTTAAAATGAAATTTGTCATGAAAACTTTCAGACAGTTATAAGTAATTAGGATGTAAAATTGCTTTTAAAACTGATTATCCTAATTAGGTAGAACTCTTCCCATAGTTATTTTAAAAAGTGGTAACAACATGTAATATAAAATGCAGCTGACAAAGGGTGTTGCTTGTTTAGATGCTAAGCTTGAAGAGCAAGTTCACCTGGTCCTGAACATGAACAGTAGATTCATATGAAGTAGTACCATGGTGACTCTTCTCCCCAGGCAGACAACACTGCCACCTTGGCAATGCAGCAACAGTCCTAGAGCCTACTACAGAGATTAGAGCAAGTGTCTTCAGTTAAACTATGTCAGGGGCATTGTATGCACATAAGCACAAGAATTCCAGCTTCTTTCCCAAACTGACACAGTGAGGCTTGTGAAAGAAGGGCTATAGTATTAAATATATAAAGTTTAAGCTGATGAGTAGCTTTCAATGTAGCAGCCCATTACATGGTCTTTAAACAAAGAAACAAAGAGTGTCAGATGCTCATTCCCACCCTTCCATTCCCCTGTTGTTTCAACAGAAGCATTTATGCACCTGCAGAGTGAACTGCATTGGGGTAATCATTCTGCAGCAACAACAGAGAAAAAAAAATGCCATAGCTTATCTTTTTTTTTTTTGTCAGATTACATTAATTGGCTCATTTCTCCGATTACATTCGTTGCACAGCCACACAAGCAGTTGTGCTGGCCTATCTGCTGAGGTGGGAATTAGCAGCAAGGGAAGAGCAGCAGCTTAAGCTGTTTTTGCTACTGAAGACTACGGGTCATAAAATCATGTATAAATAATGTCTCGCCTCGACCACTGTAATTGCATTGCACTGGCAAACCTGCCTGCTGTCAACCCCTTTTCCAGCCACTGCCATTGTTCTTCACACTTGCAAAGTCCGTACAGACCAGGAAGCTCTGCTAGGACAAATTAATTGCTTTATCTGCAGCAGCACTCTTTGCCTGACAGGTTAGCTATACTTGAGATAAAGAGTTAGGAGAAACACTTTACCCTGAGTAAGGCTTCCACTGGGAGTGGTTCAGCTGGTGAAAATAACCAACAGATCTTTGTTGGTGAATTCCTAAAGGGCTCACAATGGTAGCAGCCCGAGTTTAATCACTTGACGTTCAGGTAAACATGTAACATAAATTAAAGTTTTAATCCTGTACAACATCTAGTGTGAACGTGTGCCTCAAGAAATAGACTACCCTACTGAGCTCAATCAGAAACTAAACAGAGGGTATGCAGGATTAACAGCTTATGAAATAACCACAAAGATTACTTAACTTCTTCTTCAAAAACTTCACTGACTTTCTTGGAAAGTCAGTCTGAGAAAGCATTGAAAGACCAGGCCATAAATAAACCTTGTAACCTTCTTTTAAAGCAATTATATTTCTAGACATATGTAAAAGTTGATGTAAGAAAAGTTATACATTTATACAAAGCTGCACACCTGTTAATCCTAGAGATTTGAAATTTTCATCTGCTGATCTTAATTCTCCATTACTGGACTTACTGTGTGAAAGATGTTATACAGAACCATACATCTTAGTCTTCTATTTTATTATACTCTATAAACTAACATAACTTTTAACTAGTAAAAGTTATTTTTGATCTCCAAAGACACTCTTTAAATTTTACCTTTAAAAAGTTGTCTGTCGTCAGCAATGCAATCTGTTTCTCTGATACCTGACCCTCCACATAGCTGATAGTAAGAAAAAACACAACCATAAAAAATATCATGTAAAATATCATTAAGTATTATAGGGTTAAAAAATTCATAGAGTTTATGCTGCTATAATGATTTCTTTGGAAAGATTCAAATAAGTACAGTCAGCAAGTTGAAAGGCCACTTCAAAACCCTTGAGATTATGCTCCAGGTCAGCTTAACAAGTTCAAAAGTGATTTATGTTTACTTGTTTTAATAGCTTGTTTCTGTATTAATAACAAGAGGAAAAAAAGTTCATGTGGTTGCACATCACAGAAGCTGTACTCTATAAAGCAGATTAAGGCTTCCTGAAATTATTTAGAATTGTCCTCCTTTTGATCAATTTACCTTTGCTATAGGAACATACACACAAGTGATGGATGTGCAGTTTTCACACAGCTACATTTACAGGCCCCCTTTAACTTTTTTAAAGCCGACAAAATACAGGTTTGTTCAAAAATTTATTTCCCCTTTTACCTTCTAAAAGAGGGCAGTCTTCGAATGTTTTCACACTGATCATGTGATAAAGAATTTATTCTTTGCTTAGCATCTGCCAGTCGGCAACACAGTACACTAAGAGGCTGGGAATAGAAGTGTTCCACAATACAGAGCTGAAAAACAAAGCAAGAACTAATGATGTTAATAAAATTCATCCTCCCTGGTATATCTACCTTCTAATGCTTTCTTATTACTACAGTACATATACTACAATGGTATTAATAGCATTCCTTAAAAAAAAAACATTACTAGAAGACATGGATTGTTTCATTTTAAAATCAGTCATATAATTACTTTTTTTGCTGTATGCACTATTAATTTTCAGTACCTCATTCCCCCCCCCTTTATATAACTATAGCTTGTCAAATATTTTGTATTCACTTATGTGAATTACTGCATCCTTTAGGTTACAATGCTCACAAACAACGAGTGTATTTAAAGATATGAGAAGCAACTACTGTACACAAACAAACTTATCACATGTCCTAATTTCAATTTCTGTTTCATGTACACAAAAATACACTGCTAAGCTCCTGCTATGCATATGTACAAACATGCTTTATCCCCAGTTTCAGCTCCACTAAATGTAGCATCAGGGCCTTGCAGAATAGCAGCACATACTCATCAGATCTGTTCTTGAAAAGACTGCCTCACCAAAAACTTTTAAAGCATAAAAACTGGCAAAGAGGAAAGACGTTTCATGTCAGGAAAGTTAACATCACTCTCAGACATAATGAGATGATGGTGATCCCTTCTATCTACCACTTAGGAAATCTCACCTGAGATTACTTTATCCCTGAAGACTTTTAACATGCAAGGACACAGCCATAAGCTGCTGGGGTAAGGGACTGTATTTTTCTATCAGGTTGATGGGAATCACTAAATCCTGGCGACTCTTTCAAATACAAGAAGTTGAAAACTATGAAAAACTGCAGAGGTCTCTCTTCAAGAAGAGGTACTATGGCCAGGATATTTCTCCTGGCCACATGTAAGCATTGACTCTCAGGTATCAAAGGAGACACTCTAAAGGCATATGACACTAAAAGGACATGTTTTACTAACAGGTTCACACGTGGAACCAGGCAAAAACCAAAGCATTTCACAATCCTTCATTAAAACAGATTACAGTAACTACAAGTTCTTTGGAGAACTCGTCTCCAATCCACAAAAGCTACAAGGAGACTCAGACACAGTAATCCACCTGGATATGAAGATCTATATAAGCCAATAAAAATACAATTATCATACTCTGTATAGACTATTTTTGGAAACCTTGAAGTCTTCCACTTTGTGAAAGAGGGTAAACGTAATTCCCACATTGCTGCAGAGCTGCTTGGAGCACACGCACCATCTACTCTGAGGCACAAAGTGAGTGACCCTACAGCTCCTGCTTCCCTGCAAAGGTAAGAAGTGTGCACCCAGGAACTCTGCCAGAAGAGTTCAAGCAGGGAACAGACATGGCTGCAACCTACTCACACCATGACAAACCAGAGTACAAGGACATGGTACAGATGATCAGTGCTGGTGAGTTCTACCAGGGGTGTTACAACCTACAAGTCAATCTATATCAAAACATGAGTCTTTCTATCCACTGAGGCAGGTTTTTTAAATGTAACCTTTAAATACAGTCTTTGTAGCAGATGAAGCTTTTCACATGCTTTTTCATACTTGTCTCAAGTTTTCCCTTAAAACCTTAGCAGTTAGGGTTTTAACTTTAAAACACCCACCTGTTCACAGATCCAAACTGTTTCCAAAGGACATTTTTACATTTGATTCAGTGACAGGAAGATCAGAACCTAAGAAATCTTTCAGGGCCTAGTAATTAGTCTTTGTTTTCACAACCATAGTTTGAGTTGTTGTTACCATTGCCTACCTGATATCCTTTGATAAAATTCTGGACGGAAAAATCATGGTATAAGAATATGTTGATGAGAACCTGCAGAACTTTCTCACCCAGTTTAAAGGGAAACTGGGTTGTCAGAAGCAGCTAAGGAAGAAAAAAAGGAAAAGTTGCCATTGCAGAAATCCTTTCCCAAATTCAACTCAGTAAAATCAGCAGGATTTATACATACAATTTGACACAACTCTCAGTATGTGTTAGCATTCAACTAAATGAGATGCTAAATACACTGACAAAATCTAAAACCAGTACTTCTACAAAACCAGCCATGCAAAGATTAATTTTCAGTTTATTTCACCACATTTTTGTAAGTACCTTTAACTAATAGGCAAACTTTGAGTTTAGCTTTGCTTAATGCTACTTTTGCATTTATTAAAAAATTAAAAATAGACCAAAGATTGCTGTAATAACCACCTGGTTTGTTACTACCAGGCACAGCATCTACACAGCTTCAGCGCTTGGATAACTGCTCATTTTTATCAGGCAGCAAAATTCAGACTGAACTGTACTTCTCTATGTTTAAAGCTATCTTCTTCTGGAACAAAATAAAACTCAAACCAAAACACTACTTTAATGAAGAGATGGGAATGTCAAAGAGTAATTGCCCAAGTACATATGCATGGATGTCAATACAAAATTAAGATGAGAGCGTATATGTGCGTGCGTCTCAATGTGAGAAGGAAGCTTGAGAGCTTCCTATTAAGCTACTCTGCAGCTATGAGTAGGAATATCCCAAATCCACAGCTCTCAGGAACAGATTCTGCTTCTAAAGCTTGAGACGAACGTACTTTTAAAGGCCACACGTACACTGTGCTTGGAATATATACACACCTCTCCTACTTCGAAAGGGAATTACCTTGTTAATGACAGTAGACAGGTGCTCCTTGCAGGAAAGGGACTGGAAAAGCTCTATGCACAGCAGAGAGGAAACAGAGTGAGGAAGTAAGCTGTGGATAATCACTGGAGATGTAGCGATTCCAAAAATCAGTACTAGAGGTAGTTCACGGATATGCTGACTAGATCACGGAGGAAGGGAGAAAAAACCATAACAGTTACATTTTAGAAAATCACTAAATGAATGTATTACAATCCTGCTACAGCACTGAGCTTAGATGCAGAAAAGGGTACATTAAAAGATTTGTTGCCAGTAAACCAAAAGAGTTTTGATGTGGAATAAAAAGAAAGGAAGCTATTTAATGCTCTAAAGTAGAAAAGCAAATTAAATTGTATTTTAGGATTCAGATCTCAGGAAGTGGAAAACAAAGCATCTTTTCAGTTAGAGTATTGTACTGGTCCTGTCTTCCCCAAAAGTTATATTCAGGGAACTGAATTTTATTATTTCCTTTCTTTTCATAGAGAAAAAAACAACAGTATCAAGAAAATTGACAGATCTGACACCATTTAATAAGTTTAAAATAAATATGAAACAGCTCTAACATTCTATGTTCCTATTATACCCAATAAAAAACCACCTCAAACCTCCCCAAATTAAATCTTCCTCTTCAGATGATTTTTAAATATATATTGAGAACTAATAACCAGGACTGAATGCTGTATTCCTTGTGAACAGCATAAACATCATACAAAATACAGTGTTTTCAGTATTATTTTCCATTTTTTTTTTAATTAGCTGCAAGGAAATAGAAAACCTGATATCTTAAATATCTTCTAAGTTACAACTGAAAATGTATTCCTTTCCTTTGTTTTCCCCACAGCAACTTTTTGACCTTGGTGTTTTGTTATCCCACAATTACTAGAGACTTAAACGTAACAGCAATAAACTTAATATATTACTGTCCACTGCTGATAACCTAAAAGAATACTGGAAAGAAGATGAAACTTGAGAGAGGTTTTTCTGATTTCTTAATCACATTTACTCACTTCACCCTTATCAGAAACCATGCTTAAAACTGAAACAGAGAAAACAAGACAAATGTCCACAATTATATATTTTTCCAAGTATTACATAACTCTGCCAAGCTTCTATTTTATCCATCTTCTACTTTAATCACAACAATCTTCAGTTAGATCATTTGAATCTCCTAAACCTTTTTTGTGAAGAGACACACATTCTATTATAAAACATCTTATTTGCAAATAGTCGACTGACAGATTTGAACTGCACTTCATCTACATTCCATATGCTCATAACGAGGTATTTAGCCTTGCCAAAAAAAAAACAACAACAACAAAAAAAAAAAACCAACAAAACGACAAAAACCCAACACCACAACACTGAAAAAATCAAACTCTCTGCCTTACACTCCAACTATTTCCAGGTAATCGTGCATTTCTGGTTTTGCTTCTTGAAATGCCTCCTAGAGAACCCATCTGCCAGATCTGAAGCAGAAAAGTATTTCCATTGTGGGACTCAGCAAGTGCAATTGCCAAGGCTTACTCAGAGGCAATGTCAGGTGTGGGCATTGCAGCTGAATTAATTGCGCAACTGCAGCCCCAATTCTGCTGGAACTGTCGTTTCAGCCTGGGGACTAAGATGCTCCTTTTAGAGATCATAGTGGGGTTTTGATTAGAATGCATGAGATAATACTAAGACAGGTTAAGGAAGGACAGAAGCATAGGAGCACCTGAAGTAGTGAGCTACTCACTAGAGATCCTGGCCAACACTGAGAAATTCTCTAGGTGAGTTTCATACACCCCTATTAGTAAGCTAGTGACCTTTAAGCAGCATTACATCAGTAGTGATACAAAAATATACTCTGAAAACAATTTTAAAAGTCCACAGAAGAAAGATAGAGTACCTAGCTTTACAATCACAAATGCTGTAGTGACGAGTACAAATAAATCCTCTTATATAAAGAATCAGTCAGCCTGCCACTATCTCAACCCAGTCCATGGTCCCTGTGGTTCGGAGTTTCAAGTTAGCTTTAAGATAATTTATCCCTTAAACCTAGTAAAGAGGTTTTTGTTCAATCACTGACACAAAGAAGCAGCATCAATACTTGATTCCAACTCTCCACTGGCGTCATCGTTACACTTTAAAACAGCTGCAAATAGAAAATGGGCAAAGAAGTGGAAGAACTTCAGGTCACGTTACCTGCTGATGACTATGAAGTCTTGAAGTACTTTTGTGGTGAAACTTTCCATGTCTTTGAAGATAACTACAACTGGAGGAGGTTGGCAGTGTGTACAAGAGGAAGCTCTGGTTTTGCTTGGAGTTTCAGAATCTGTTTTCTTTAAAGTCATTCATTACATATTAATGAACAGAAGACAGTAAAATAAAAAGATAGACTCACATCTATAGCGCTATAATGTTCCAAAGTGACACAACTGACTTCTTGCTACAGTTGTAGGATCTAGAACTGAAAATTTTCTTCCTTCTGTTTCCACAGCATGAAGTACAAACAAGTTCTAAAAACACACATTTCAACAAAGATAAGAATAGCTCAGTGGGACAGACCTGGTGAAATTCTGTTTGGATTAAGTTAGAAGATCTGAGTTGTGTACCCATTTCCTGTACCTTTATCCAGTAATAAAAAGCGCATGTACTCAAAATTCTGTTTAACGCAGTGCTCTGATGAAGTCATAAAATTAGTTCTAACCTTTATTTATGAGAAAACCAAAACTTAAATTTAATTAGCTATATTAAATACAAAGATAAAAATAACATTTTGAAAGTTATTTTCTCACTGATTGTCCATGTAGCATGAGTTGCAGATGACAGAAGAGCACATTAGCACTAACACAGTGCCCTTCTCCCAGATGGCTGTTCTTTCCTCAAGTTTTGTTTTAATGAATGTCTCAGCATTCCTGGGAGAAAAGCATCTGGAATAATGTCAATACTGCATTTTAAGTTTCTAGTTCCCAATTAAATGGACGATGAAATAGTACTTTTCACTTGTTTTTTAGAATTCTGGCACTCATACCTCATCAGAAACTAACTCCACATTTGTTATAAAGTTACAGATTTATATTCAAATCACCTCAACTGCAGTTATTTCTTAGTATTACATGAAACGCTAACCTTTGGCATTTTTTTCACTATGGCACAGAAATCTGAGTTATCCAATTGCTTTTTTAAAAGCATCTAAAGGTCAGGCATTTTTATAAACCATTGATAAAAAAAAAAAAAATCATACCTTTGTTACACTCTCATACCAGTTGATAAGAGAGGTCATTGAACAACGTATTCGCTTCTGGGAAACCTGCATATAGTCCTCATCTTCCAGGGAGTCCACACCTACATCGCAGTTCATCAGCTGCCCCATCAGCTTCTGCATCAAATTTTTTATGCCTTTGCAAAACATTTTTAGACATACAGTAGACATTTGGTTATTTGGTAACACTTCTCCAAGTCATGCTCTAAAAAATAATCCAAAGTTATCACTTATTTTTTCACTTTTCTAATCATTCTCCCTCTCACTCCAGAATGCAAACCTCATGCTCCAGAGAGCTTCAAAGTATTCCTGATATGCATGTTGTTAAAGCATAAAAATGATCCTATTAATGTGCCTAGACAGCAAGAGTTCAGGTTAAGATGTTGTCCCTGCACCCATCCTGAACTCCAGGCACATGCTATCAAGGTGATCTAAAAATAAATATGCCAGCCCATTCACGGACTGGAGGATGCTGCCATAAATGATTACAATCTTTTTACTTAAAAAAAAAAAATTAAAAATAAATGAGAAGGAAGGAAAGCAGGACAAAATTTTATCCTACCTTCTCCCTCACTGCAATAATATGACTTCAAGCCTTTAAAAGTGGAATGCATACATGCACTCCAAGTTAAACAAGAGGACCTACAATATCAACATCAATATACTAAGCAGTGTGCTCTTGACATTTATGCTACACCTAAGCATATTTCAATCTTCATTGCTCTGAACAGAACTGGACACCTCTTAAAATACAGTAGAAATTACTACTGTGTTAACATTGGATTGAGCACATCTTTGGAAAGCCTACAAGATCCCTCCATCCCCTTATTCTTTCATTTTGGGGCAAAAGCTAGAATTTCTAGTTAACTGATAACTTATTCAGAAGCAGTAGCAAAGCTACTACAGGATTTACCTGGGCAATCTTTGGCTTCCAACAAGGCTATATAAGGAGTAATGTTATTCTGAAGGACTTCTGAGAGACTTCTGAAAGTCAAGCCATGATCTGTAACATTTACACCTAGAAAAAAGACAAAATTTTAAAGGGCATTTTTCCTGTGATTTCTGACCACAATGATCAAATAACAAGCTGAACATCAGACAAAAACCAGAAGATAACTCAAATGTTAAGGAAGGCATGAAAAGCATTGCAACATCTATGAGGAAAGATGAAAAACTAGCACCAGATTAGACATAGATGTTAATACTAGCTGATTAAAAGGAACAAGGAAACACTGCAAAGATCCTCCATATAGTTTGTTTGTTTTTTTTTTAAAAAGAAAGATTTCTCAAGGGTGCAAACTTGCAAGGAGCAGGATTTGTTTTCTAATTTCCCTGCTACTCATACCCTCTGAAACCATTCACTCATCCAAGGCCTACAGATGAGAAGACGAAATTCATTGTCTCCTAGAAGAACGGCAGTGCATACACTTGAGACCGGGATCCTCACACGGCTTATGCAAGGAGGAAAATCACTATGAGTTAGTATGAACTACTGTCTGAATTTACTATGAACTATGCAGTGTTTACTGCCTTTGTTTACATCCTTAGTCAACCAAAAAGGAATAAGCCTCTCCAGAAGGCAATTCACAGCTTCTTCCAAAGAAATATTCAGAGCAGGAGCTTCTTATATTTCTACTACCTACCAGGCACACATTGCTAGTGCTCACATGGTAAATTTGAAGCACAGGCCTGATTTTAATTTCCCTAAAATGGCACACTGAAAATGCAATCGGGTGGCCTTCAAACAGGTTTTGGATTAGTTACAACCCTTTAAAAGAAAAGGCGAGGGAACCTGCAACTTCAGAATGCCACTGACTTCAGTAATAAGAACTTCAGTTGTTTTTTTTCTTCACCCTCTGCTCCTTTTCCAAGATACTGATGCTGCTTTGCTACATGTACATAGATACTGCAAGAACATGTACCAGAAACTCCAAAGCTGTGTAATTCCATGGTTAGTCATAGAAAGCACAAAGCATGTTGGTGGCAGAAAATGGGACAGAGTCAAAGCATATTCAGTACCTCAGGGAAAAAAAAAAACAACTAAATCACTACCATCTATCGAAGACAGGCCTATAGGGAAGGTGTTAACTTTCTGGACTATTATATACACAAAGAGAAAGAAGGTCTTATCCTGCTTCCTTCCCGCAGTCCAGTCTCTTCTGTTAACATTTCTGAAGCTGATATTGCTCACAGTAACTGCTGGAAATCAGCAATATATTTTTCTTTGATCTCTGTATCAGTTCTAAGCAGAAGTACCTAACAAAATATTTCTTTAAAAAAATTACCTAGGAGAAGAGCTGCAGTAGGGATTTCTTTGGACTTCGTCTGACAAGTCCATTCTGTTGTCTTCTTCTGGAACTCAGAATGAGACCGTCGCAAAAAACTTACTAGATTATCAAATAATTGCTTATTCAAGTTTTCCTGTATTTGCTGTAAACAAAACCAGAGAGATTTTATTTATAAAATGTGGAAACACCAAAATATCTTCTTTTTTCTACCCCTTTCCTGAATAATTTGCAATCCTTAAAACTCCAGGGTAAAATTTTCAGTAACACAGTTGTTTTCCTGCTGCATTGGGTTTGCATGGCAAGGTTCTGGTAGCTGGCAGGGCTACAGGCTTCTGTGAGAAACTGCTAGAAGCTTTCCCCACGTCCGACGGAGTCAAGGCCAGCTGGCTACAAGATGGACCCATCGGTGGCCGAGGTTGAGCCCGTCAGGGACAGAGGCAGTGCCTCTGTGGCGATGTATTTAAGGAGAAAAAGTTAACACAAAACAGCAACTGCAGACAATGAGAGGAGCAAGAGTATGTGAAAATTCTGCAGACACCAAGGTCGGTGAAGGAGGAGGAGATGTTCCAGGCACTGGAGCACAGGCTCTCCTGCAGCTCATGGTGAAGACCATGGTGAGGCAGGCTGTGCCCCTGCAGCCCACAGAGGTTAACAGTGGAGCAGTTATCCAGCTCCAGCCCATAGAGGGTCCCAATCCCACACCGAAGCAGGTGGATACCCAAAAGAGGCTGTGACCCAGTGGGAAGCCTATGTTAGAATAGGCTTCTGGCAGGGCCTGTGGACTTGTGAAGAGAGAAGTCCATGGTGGAGCAGGTCTGCTGGTAGGACTTGTGGCCCTGTGGGGGACCCAACCTAGAACTGTCTGTTCCTGAAGGACTACACCCCACGGAATCCACGAGACAGACTCATGTTGGAAGAACTTCATGGAGGACTGTCTTCTCTGGGAGGGACTCCATGCTGGAGCAGGAGAAAAGTGTTTGGAGTCCTCCCCCTGAGGAGGAAGGAGTTCCCTGCCACACTGGAAGGAAATATGTGTTTTCTTCTCTGTAAATGAACAGCACAATCTGGCCCAAGACTCTCTAACAGTGACTATGGAAAGATGAACCGGTAACCATCACTCCCTGTCCTCTGTTCTGATGGAGGGGAGGAAGCAGAGAAATTGGGAGTAAATTTCAGACCAGGAAGGGAGGGGTGTAGGGAAGCTGTTTTTAAGATTCATTTTTATTTCTCATTATATTACTCTGATTTGACTGGGAACAAATTAAACTAATTTCTCCCCAAGTCGAGTCTGGTTTGCCCATGACAGTAACTGCTGAGTGATCTCTCTTTGCCCTTATCTTGACTTGTGAGCCTTTTGTAACATTTTCTATGCCCTGTCCAGTTGAAGAGGGGAGTGATGGAGCAGCTTGGGTGAGCACACGGCACCCAGCCAGAGCCTACCACCCACCACACCTGTGAACCATAAACATGGTAATTTATTCATTGTGTGGCAAACACAGGTACCTCGCACCTTGGAACTTCTGGTCAAATGCCTCAACAGTAACTTGGAAAGCAAACAAGTTTAACTGTGTTGTCATTCCACAGGCTTTAAAGGAGAAAAAAAACAACATACTGACAAATTGTAAGTGATGTAGGAGGAATAAAACCAAATAATTAGTTTCAGGAAGAATGTTCATGAAAATTCCTGTTATTCCCTCTTGGCTTACAAAATACCTGTAAACACTTTTCTGAGAGATGTGAATGAAAGCAAAAATTTCAACTCCTCCAAATCTAATTCAGGATGAAAAAAAAAAAAAATAGAGGAAAGCATTAAGTAAGTTTTGCAGGAAAAAATACTAAACCACATGACTGCTATATTTGATACACTGTCTTTTGTTCTCACAGATTATTTTAATACAAGAATTTGTATAATGAGGAATATGGAAAGGTGAGAGAAAACAGGGGCAGATAAAACTTTTAAAAGCAGATATATAGTGGCAGCTTCTTGTATTGCTTTTATTACATATGTGCTTTTGAAAATCTGTCTCTAATTCAAGATATGCTTTCTGCTAGAACAGGCAAAAAAAAAACCTTACTCTGAAGTTCAGCATATTATTATTATATACTCTAGAACACAGGTGTTAGAAATAAGATTAAAACCCTGCCCCCAATAAAAACACCATCAAGATTTACTATCAACAATGACACACACAGTAGTGAACTTGATTTTAAACCAAATGGCAAAGGCAGCCTCTAGCAGCACTGATGAGGCAGCTATCAAAGCAGTTAAGGTCACATCTCTCTGAGATTGCACATAGGGCCTGCTCAGACTTCAGTCTGTCATAGCACTACACATTTACTTAGATTTCTTAAAACCCATCAGTCTTTTCTTGTCAAATCACCTGTTACTGGCACTGGTTTTGTAATGTCTCAGATGGTACTCTCTGCCTTCTCTGCATCCCATGTGATCAACTCACTGCTTACTCTAGAAAAGCTGTTTGAACTGGAAGCTCAGTCCCTGCTGCCACTCTAGGTTTGGTCACGATTATCTGTTGTGTGCTCTGAAAACTGCCACCTGCACATTAGAGCTAAAATTACCCCACTACAGCCCTGCACTTCAGCTTCGTGTTTCTAACCTGGATCCTGGTAGTGCAACTGGAATTCCTCACCTTACAGGAAGGAAATGTTTCTAAAAGCTCTTGATGAGATATACCACAACAAGAACACCTGCAAGGCCACTGCTGAAAGCAAGGGTCAAAACTGGGATGTCTTGCAATACTGAAATAAAAGAGGTCCAAAATTTACCTTCCAAAAATGAAGGACAATTCTTGCAGTATTTTTGCCAGCTTTTCATGTTACAAGAAGCCTGAAAGGACGTCATCAGCAGATGACAGATGGTGCTGTCACAATCACAATATGGTTTATGATGGACATACAGAGGCCAAAAGAGCTCTGCAATGAAGTACCTGGAACTCAAATCCTCTTCACTCTTCAACACCTCCAGCAGATACCAGAGACATGGGAAAACACCAGCACAAGCACAAGGCCTGCCAACACACCATCAGGTGGCAGTACCCTGGCAAAAACTTTGGAGAACATCCTGCTAGGCTCCGTTAGTACACTACCAGAACGCCTAGAATAAAAATGCAAGCCATGCCCTTCCCAGGTATTTTGCAATGGATCAGACTTATTACATCAGGGTTTGAAAGTATATAAAAAATAAGAACCTGACTGGATAAAGGCCTTGCCTACCTGGTCTGACCTCACAGATGCTGCTGCTTTGAACAGGAGCTCAGACTAGAGACTTTCTAAGGTCCCTTCCAACCTGAATTATCATGTAATTTTCTATGTAAGAACAATCATCACCTCCGAGTTTGACCACAGCAGAATCAAAGGACAGTAATTCAAACTTCAGCAGAAGAAATGACAGAGATATCCCAGAAGCTGGATAAAGAAAATTCTATGTATAGCAGCAAAAGTAACTGAAGGTAATCCACCCTTGCACAAATCAAACTCTAAGGTAAGGCCCATATCAATCTGTCAATGGAGGATGAACTGTCTTCCATTAGGAAGAGGAAGAACAGAAGAAAGTATGTGGCAACCTCCTAGCAGTCTCAGATAAAAGTGTAGGAGACTCAGAACAGGAAAGAATGATGATTTTCCTGATGTCAATGGCTCTGTGCTTCTCAGTGGTTAAGGGAGGGTTTTGCTACTGTGAGCTGCGTCTGCTGCTCTGGGGGAAATACTTGCAGAGCACTAGGAAAAAAAAACAAAACAAAACAAACAAAATAAAACCACCACCACTTCCTCAATCTGGAAATCCTGCAGCCCCGGTTGGCATGGTAGAAGCATTATCTCAAAAGCCTCAACAACACGGTGCCAAAGAAAGAAGATCCATGAAAAGGTCTTCCAGAAGTAGCTACAGAATCTCATCTTCCTTCAGATCCACTGTGGGGCTGATCAGGCAGTTTCTAGTGCAGCTCACAACACTACTGTCAATGCTGGGAGCTAACCTGTGAAGCTGAAGCAGTTGGCAGGAAGATACCAAACAGGCCTCCAGAAACTTCTCTATGTTCTCTATAATCAGCACCATGATGTAGTGCACTGCTCTGCACAGCCTGGACAGCTATGGTTTAAAAAGGGTGCTGACTCGTCAAAGTGAGCTGGATCATGGAATAGCAGGAACGGAACTAGAGGAATTTATGAGTTTAGTCCAAGGATCCAGATTGTAAGCTACATCCAGATGGTTTCTACTGTACATCCCAAAACAAACTTTGGAAAAACAATTCTCATAATGTCCAGCGCACAACAGCAGGCAGAATAATGTGGAATACTTTCCCAAAATCCTTGACACTGAGTAGAGGAGGAAATCCCTGCTGTAGAGAAGCAATTATTCATACTATAATGCAATCCAGCTGGCTACAGGGACACAACAACAGCATGCCACCTAACACACAACAACTAGGAGGCCACAGTTCAGTCTGAAATTAACTCTGATCCCTATCGGACAACCCCATTGACACTGTCCATTCTACTTCAATAGACTATGCTTGCAGCTGTGTCATTCAGTATTTGACATCTATGTAGTTGCAGTCACATAAATCCACTGTGAATGCTGGGCGGCTATGAACTCTGTAACACTGAGGTCAAGAGCAGCCTAAAATCCTCAAAGGGCTGGCAAGCACACAACTGAATTGAAGGTAACAAACAGCAGTATGCCAGGAATTAATAAAAAGGACTACTAGTGAGAAGAGAAGCTTAGAAGCAGCAGCTTGAAGCATCAAAACCATGTAATTCTGTGTCTAGAAGTAATGAATTGATTTATTATGGATGGATTTATTATTACTATTTTATATTCTGGACAGCGATTTCAGTCTCCGTCAATATTCTTGGCCCCTTTTTTTTTTTTGTGCCTTTTTAACTCATTGCCCTTGTAAGCATGTAAAAAAAGATGATCTCCAGAAACAAACGCACAAGCAGTGTTGTTACAAATGCAGAACACTCCTCACCTCTGTTTCCGATTTGACCTCATTCCACAAAGACTGACACGTGACGAACCGCAGCTCAGCATCCTCTGAATCCTTGTCTTTTACTCCAAAATAATTAGCTAGAAAGACAGAAAACAAAGGCAAGCACAAATAAGATTATTAAACCGAAACACTTTGTTGAGAAGGAAACAAGGCACCCAGATATCTATTTATCTAAGGGAAATTATCTTTCTCTCAACCAACTAACTGCTGGTATCTGGTAGCATAAGTGAGGGAAGAAGCAGAATCTGTTATCCCAGTATGCAGGCAGAAGGTAAAGAGCTCGCTGCTATCTCCAGTCCCAGATGAGCTAAAGGCCAAATCAGAGCAAACAGCCCTTATTATTAAAATAAAATAAATTTTGCTTGATTCAGAAAGTTTTGTGAGTCTCTTCCACCTAATAAGTATTCAATTCTCCTTCACTATTAAAGTAAGATATGAACCATAAAGGCTTGCAAGAAAAGATTAATGAAAATTTGTTCTGTTCCCCAGGGAATGTGTAGTTAACACCAGTTTCCTGAAAATAATATGGCATACTGGGAAAACACTTTCAGGTTAAATGAAATACAGACTTATTTATTTTTCAAAAATACATTTAACTGACAACTATGCCAGCAAAACTTTTAAGTGCAAACTAGGCCTACATTTCTGCATCACTTCTAAACTGCCTCTCGCTTCTATACCTGCTCTTTGTGAAAAAGAAAAGGAGAAGAGATCCTTCTTGGTAAAACAGTATCTTGGCACATCTGAATACATCTGGCTTGCCAGGTGCTACTCTGCCCCAGAGATGCGAGTACAGAAACTCTCCACCTTCTTCCAGCTGGAAGAAGGAAAGTCAGAGCTGGGAGGAAAATGGGAGACAGAACAGAAACTAGTACAACTGAGTGAGATTTTCCTCGTCGTTTTTCCTGCCACATTCATGCAGTTTATAGTTCCCTTAAAAAAACAGGTAAAAAAAGCACACAGGCTTGGAACCATCTCTCTGCTCCCCGCATACATTTAGCAGGCCTGGCATAGTTTTAAGGCTTCACTAACACCACTTGGTAGAACACAAAGATTGAAGGTCCCATTCAACAGAGCATAAGCTGTGGTCTGATCTCTAGAACCAGCTGATGACCACATTCCATCTCCCAAAGCAACAGAAACACTCAAAAGAGCTCTGTAAATGGGGAGCAAGAGGCATCCCCTACCCTCTATTCTCATCTTCTCCCCTAAACTAACACCTCATTTGGATCCCTAAGAATAAAAAACTTCACTTAAAATATATAACCCACTCTGATTACACAAGTCCTAGGCTTTTAGTTAAAGAAAATCCAGCCACCACATTATTAGTAATATATTAAGGTATAATATTCTTTTTATACTACCAAACTCAAGCTACAGATGCAAATGTGCGCAGAAGGCCTTTTGTGAGGTGCAACAGTACTTCACAACAGAAATTTCACACTTGGCTAGTTCGGGCTCCCACAGTGTCTGGATGCACATCGAAGTATTGTTCAGCTGTGAGCAGCCAAACTAGCTCACCTCCACCTCTCCCTTGGGTGTAGTTCAGTCAAATTTATTCTTCTGTTTTCAAGCATTTGCTAACTAAACCAACATCTTTAGTAGGATTTATTCAAGCATTACTAATCTTGCAAAAACAAAAACATGATATCCACCAAGAGGTAAAATTTCAATGTGGCTTAAGCACTCAGGTCTTGGCTGGTGGTTTATTTACCTTGCAGGATGCAGGAATGACAGACTGGATTCTCTTCCCCTGTGCTACAGGTGTGCCAGCTCTCATGGAAAAAATAACTTGGGATTAATTTTAAAGTAAGTGTTACAGTAATCTCTGGTAACGAAACAGCCTGTGGTGATTTCCACAAAAAAAATCGGCCTTATTACTTTCCCCTCCACCTTTTTTTAAACAAATTGTCACAACTTTTGACAGCTCTGGTGATGCCAAAATAAAGTTTAGCCTGGAAATAAGAATACTAAATTCCCTGCGCCTCACACAACAATTATTTAAGCAGCATTGTTTGTGGCTCAAGTAAGAGTCAGTCCTGCTCAGTCTTCCTCAAATGACAAGAGACCTGTACACACAGCATATAGGCTGGGGAAAATATATATAAAAAATAACAGGGGACAGAAGCCATGAGATCTTCACAAACAGCTTTTCTTTCTTCTTTTCCCCAAGAAACTTAGGCAAACTACACACAATACGATGAGACTTATAAAATGGGATATAATTTCTGACTCCCATATCTTAAAAGTGGCTCATCCAGACTCTTCAGTTTGTCAGTCAGTAAACAATTTACAGTAACAAGGAAAGGAGTTCTCTTGTAAAAAAAAAAAAAAAAAAGCTAACAGAGATCACTATGCAATTTGGATTGCTGGAGATTAAAAAAACATGGACACTAGCCAACAATTCTCTGAGGTTCCCCCAAAGAAATGGGTTTTCAGCAATACTGACATCAAGGAACAACAGAAATCCTCCCACAGCCATGACAGGGTTCAGTCAGATCTCCTGAACCTTCCACAATTTAACTCTTCTCAGGCATAGAAACATGTATCAAAATACACTAACCTGTTTCCTCAGACAGCTTTCTCTTCTTGGGACTTGGTTTAAAAACAAAGCAGCCCTATAAAATAGAAAAAAAAAAAATCTCTTTAGTAAGAGTATCCATCTGACTGGCTCCCGAGGACACTTTATTCTCCTTCAATTTCAGTGCTCCATTAAGTCAAGAATTTGAACTTAACTGTCAGCATCCCAAGGATACAAATTTGCATGTTAGCCCTTTATATTCCTGTTTGAAGCTGGAAAACTAGTCAAAGCAGTATCCCAGCACGTATGGGAGGAACTTTTTCATCTTTCTATTATGTTCTTCAATTCAACCATCAAGTACAATAGCAGCAGGTTCTTTAAACATCTCATAAGCTCCAATGGGTTTACAATTAAGAGGAAACAATTCCCTGGAGACACATCAATAGTCTTCTCAGTACAATTTCAGTTAAAAAGAAAACAAATAAACCCAAGAGGCTGGAATGCCTAGAAAAGGTGATCCAGAATAACCCAGTGAGTATTACATCCCTTACAGAAGCCAATGACATACTATAGCTACAGAGGACAAGAGCATCCCAACATGAAAAAGTAAAGCTGGTTGAAAAAGCAAAGATGGCTAGAAGCAGAACGACAAATGGTTTAGAAAAAGTTCAGATAAATAAAATCCCTATATCCAAGGAGGTCCTCCAGATAGAATTCATCTCCTGTTTTCGTCACAAAGGAAAAGGAAATAAACCACATATATTAAGTTCTGAACACTGAAAGATTTTTTTCATTTTCCTCTAGAAAAACTGAAGTTTCTTCCCCCATTCTCTCAAATAAAAACTCATCTCTTTTGAAAAGGGAAGGAATACTCAAGTGTTCAAGACATAAATAGACTGATTCAATCCTGTGTTCCTCAATGCAGATGCTCATACAAGCAAAAATTACTCAACTCAATCTAGTTCAGCCACTAGTATATGAATAACGTAGTGAAACTAAAACTCCAGAGACATGTTAAATTTTGATTACAGGCACTGGGTGACTTTGGACCATTTGAATTTCTTAAACAAGTGAAAAATTGCAGTAAACCACTGGTAACAATATTGTTCTCCTTGGAAAAATAGCCTTATGAATTGGAGATGGCTTCAGATACTTTCCATTTTACCATGCACATTAACAACAATCTACAACTGGCTGGACAAAAGCTGTGGTTATTCGACAGACACTAAACACTGTAGAACAATTCCAGTACAAAAAGCTATGCTACAGAGCAGCAATTCACATGAGCATAACTGGAATCAGCCACAATAACAATAAAACACTTATGCTTCATCAAATCAAGGGTACGCTTAATCAAATTAAACACAAATATTATTTAATGCTTTTACAAGCATTGGATTTTCATACACACCCGAATGTAGCACAAACCAGAACATAAAATGGCAAAGAAGTATTGCATATAAGATACAGGAGGCTTCACTACCTAAAGGCAAGAGCCATTTCTGAACGGGAAATCCACCTGGTTTGAGCTGTTTAAACTTTGTTCGGAAGTACTTCCCTTTACTCCTGAAAGCAATAACCTGCACCGTGACTTCCACACCGAAGGATCCAGCTTCACATCACAATGCAGTGAAAAACAATATAAGGAACAGGTGTCTTCCGATGATAAAACTCATCCCTTCCTTCTGTGGACCACTGCTGTTATTCACTACGCCATCGAGCAGGGCAGAAAATAACTTAAACGTTCCAATACAACATTTTAAGTCTCGCTACCTATTACCACTCTGACGAATGCACTGTCCCTACCGCCAACCCTGACCACAGGCCAGGTAACAAACAGCTTTCAGCTCAGAAATACCACGGTGATAATAGACATTTACCATCGCGTGTGAGTGACAGCACTCTTAGTTTTATTTCTCTGTTAGTTTTATTTCTCCGCTACATTAGTCTTGGGGGAAGCCGCAGTGCGTGTTTCAAAGCGGCAGCAGACGATGCCAACAGGCCTTGAGCTGGAAGCGGCAAACCCTGCAGCCGCGCCACGGGCCGCGCAGCCCCCGGCGCTCCGGGC
>NW_008595933.1:0-1286 GCF_000691845.1 Merops nubicus
TGTTGAACCTCATGTTGTTCACCTGAGTGTCCTCACTGGCAGGAGACCATGGGCCTGGAGGGGGGCTGTGCTGCCCACCCCAGGGTCTCTCTGGCTGCATCACAAGCTTCGTTGCTCACTCTCATACAATTCACCAATCAATCTCTCTGCCTCTCTATGGGCAGATTCACCATCATTCATCTCACTCCCACTCTGTGAACATCATCAGCAGAGATTTTACCTGTCCTGTCACAAAACTGGGAGAAATAACATCAATCTGCATGCATGAACGAGTGCCTGGGGAAGTCATCCTCTTATACATGCTCTGGGCATATGCAGGGTTACTTCTTGCAGCCCAGTTTACCTTCCTCCTCTCCACAAGGATTTCCAGATAAACCCAGCAAGTTTTCCACCTTACCCCATCACTGCTTCTGCAGTTAAGCCAGGAGGTGTGGCTGTGAAACGACAGACTGTGTCCAGCCCTCCCACCCCTCAGTGGATATTGAAGCCTCTGCAAGGACCTGGCAGTAGAGGGAGGGGTGGCAATGTAGGGGCTCCAGGTCAGGAGGCCTCCAGAACAGCCAGACCTCATCAGCTGGCATTCGGGGAGGGAAACACACCTGCACCAGGCTGGAGAAGTGAGCCACATGTCCCACTCCATCCAGCTCCAGAACCTGTGTCCAGCACCGGGTTTCCTCCAGGTGACCTTTATGGCACTTGTTCAGGGGGAGAAAATCCCACCAGAGAACTGCTCACTGGCTCTGAGGATGGGCAACCAGAAGAGATGATGGTGGGTTAGGGAGGGCAGAGATAACTCCCAGGTTCTCCTTACTCTCAAGCCTGTTCCTGCAGATGTTGAATGTTTAACACGGATTTTCTGTCTGCTGTGCAGCCGGAGGTGGGATAGCAGCTCATGCAGAGCAGCTGGGCAAAACAGCCTAGGTGACTGACCCCACAGCAACACAGAACTTGAACTGGTGCAGCTCACCAAACCCCTGGGAATGCTGTGCTGGTCTCTGAGCTACAGAGCACCACTACCAAGAGCCACATGAGATGCTGAGATCAGTACTGAGAGCAGCCCTGGGGAGAAGGACCTGGGGGAGGAGCTGGCCAGGAGCCCCTGGGAGCCTGGGCTGCCCCCCAGCAGGATGGGCAGCAGGGCAGGGAGGGGATCCTGCCCCTCTGCCAGCTCTGGGAGACCCCCCTGCAGTGCTGGGGCAGCTCTGGAGTCCTCAGCACAGCAGAGCCAGGGAGCTGCTGGAGCGGGGCCAGAGGAGCCCCAGCAATGCCCCGAGGGGGGAACCCCT
>NW_008595933.1:1529-2321 GCF_000691845.1 Merops nubicus
CGCTGCCCCATCCCTGGCACCATCCCAGGGGAGGTTGGCCGGGGCTCTGAGCACCCTGCTCTAGCTGGGGATGTCCCTGTCCCTGCAGGGGGGCTGGACTGGATGATGTTCAAAGGCCCTTTCCAACCCAAACTACTCTGTGATTATGTGATTCTATGCCCAAGTATTGGAGTCTAGAAATGCCACCATGGGCTGTCCCTGCAGCCATTTTTGTCCCTCCTTACAGTTGTGCATTGACAGGCAAGAGCTCTCCTGGAGATCCATCTCTATAGCCTGAGGCAGGGGGAATAAAGCAGGGCTAAGGCTGAGTGGACAGTGCTTACGACACAATTCGTGCTCCATTTGTCCTCCTGAAATGAAAAGCAAAGGAAGCAGCAGTGGGCCCTGAGGTGGCATAGTGGTTAAAGGTTCTGCATCTGTACCAGCAGCTGTTGGCTCCGGCAGTGTCAGCTGTCACGTCTGTGTGTGGCACTGCTCAGATGACCCTGGGCTTCACTGACCGGCTGTGTTCCCCGAGGGCGGCACACCTCGCGTGGACACCTGGGCTCAGGCCCTGTCAACAGCCAGCTGCTCCTCAGCACCATTCAAATCACACACCGCTTCGCAGATGCCCAGGGGAGCAGAGGCTGAGCTCTGCAGGGTGCTGCAGTGGGTCAGGGCCACAGGGGCTCCACTCTTGGTAGGCCTTGTGCATGAGGAAAGCAGACCTCAAGTCTGCAGAGCACACCTGGAGAAACACACATCCTGGAAATCCTTGAATGTTACATGGAATCATAGAATAGTTTGGGTGGG
>NW_008595933.1:2337-4422 GCF_000691845.1 Merops nubicus
CTGCAGGGAGCAGGGACATCTGCAGCTAGAGCAGGGTGCTCAGAGCTCCATCCAACCTCCCCTGGGATGGTGCCAGGGATGGGGCAGCGCCCACCTCTCTGGGCAGCCTGGCACAGGGGATCACCACCTTCAGTGTCAAAAATTTCTTCCTTCTCTCTGACCTAAATGTCCACTCTTTCAGTTTAAACTCATCACTCCTTGTCCTGTCCCAACAGGCCCTGCTCCAAAGTCCCTCCCCATCTCTCTGGCAGGCCCCTGGCAGTCCTGTCAGCCCCCAGCAGGTCTCCCCAGCTGGAGCCTTCTCCTCTGGGGCTGCCCCAGCCCAACTCTCTCCTGCTGGGCTCCCAGCAGAGGGGTTCCCCCCTCGGGGCATTGCTGGGGCTCCTCTGGCCCCGCTCCAGCAGGTCCCTGTCCCTGCTGTGCTGAGGACTCCAGAGCTACCCCAGCACTGCAGGGGGGGCTCCCCAGAGGGGGCAGAGGGGCAGGATCCCCTCCCTTGATCTGCTGGACACAAGGCATAGTCTTTGGCGCTCATGACCAAAGATCTCTGGATTCACCTGTCTGTGCAGACTGTGAATGTGAAGAGCTGGCATGCGAGCATGTTTGCTGGGTGTGGAGAAGCTTTCTGTGGTGGTGAAGTGTCCACGGGAGAGCAGGTGTCTGGTTGTGGCTGCCTTGGGGTGTTTGCTCTCTGCTGTAGAGACCATAGAGGCACATCCCCTGGGACAGTGTGGGAGCAAAGCACCATGTCTCCTGTGAAGGCAAATGGGACATATTAAGCCTAGGCAAAGCAGGCAGTCGCTCAGGGCAGCGTGTGGCTGGGAAGACAAAATTCTCAGCTCTTCTGCAGGACCATGGCATGCCAGACAGTGATGGCTGCTGCTCTGGTAGGAATATCAGGAGCCTGCAGCCACCCCTGCGCTGATGGAAAGAGGGGTGTTAAACACACCGGCCAGCTCAAGAACGTCAGGGTCAGGATTAAGTGTGTATAACTTGCAATTCTAGCTAATTTAATTGCTGATAGAAGTAGCAGTTCAACAGGAGCTTGAGCTGCCCCTCAACAGAATGTTGAGCTCCTACATATTTCAGCAATGGAATTAGGTAAAATTGGTGATCTCTTCAGGCCTAACAAGCCCTTCCAGGGATCCAAGGTTGCTAAGATCATGGTGGTCCAGATTAACATAAGTGGAAGGGTTTGGCTCCTAGAAAAAAATTAATGGGTATTAGGAAACGTCTCTTCCCTGAAAGGTCTGTCAAGGCCTGTCCCAGGCTGCCCAGGGCAGTGGTGGAGTCCCCACCCCTGGAGGGGTTTCCAAGCCGTGGAGATGTGGGGTGAGGGACATGGTTTGGTGGTGACCTGGCAGTGATGGGGGAAGGGTTGGGCTTGATGATATTAAAGGTCTCTTCCCACCAAAATTATTCTGTGATTCCATGATTCATATGGAAGCAAGGTGATGGAGAGAAGATCATAGAATCATGGAATCATAGAATCATGGAATCATAGAATGTGTTGGGTTGGAAGGGACCTCCAAAGGTCATCTAGTCCAACCCCCTGCAACAAGCAGGGACATCTCCAACTAGATCAAGCTACTCAGAGCCTCATCCAGCTTGACCTTGAATGTCCCCAGGGATGGGGCCTCCACCACCTCTCTGGGCAGCCTGTTCCAGGGATCTATCACCCTCATACTGAAGAACTTCTTCCTAATGTCTAACCTATATCTCCCCTTTTCTAGCTTAAAGCCATTACCCCTCATCCTGTCACTCCAAACCTTTGTGAACAGTCCCTCCCCTGCTTTCCTGTAGGCCCCTTTCAGACATATCTACTTGGCGATCTTAAATGTCTTCTCCAACCAAAATGATTCTATGACTGTGTGATTCTAGAAGCAGCTGGCAGAAACAAATATTGTGTCTGTTTAGTTGAATACCCTGCATTTAGTAGACAAGAAATGTCACTGAAAACCTCTTAGGCATGTCTTTCCTGTGCTGGAGAGGCAGGCTGGCTGCTTGTCAACATGAAGACAGGCCACACTGTGTGCACAGAATATGACAGTCCTGGTGACAAGGACCAGTGTTTAAGAAAGGACC
>NW_008595933.1:4454-4837 GCF_000691845.1 Merops nubicus
GCCAAGGCCAAATGGGAAGACTTTCCAGGGATGCCCCATTCAGACCAGGCTGGATCAGACAACACATTGACAATTATGAAACCAACACATGGCTGGGCCAGGGAGAGGAAGGAAGCAGAAGAAGGAAAAGGGGCTGCTCAATGTATGTGGAAATTTGGGTGTTTGAGCAGCCAGTTGTATAATCTGTGCTGATTACATACAAACCAGCAGTTTACAGTATCATAGAATCACAGAATCATAGAATTGTTTTGTTTTGAAGAGACCTTTAAGATTGAGTCCAGCCATCCCCCAGCACTGCCAGGTCCCCACTGCCCCGTGTCCCTCACCCCACATCTCCACGGCTTGGAAACCCCTCCAGGGGTGGGGACTCCACCACTGCCCTG